>NW_026780761.1:0-26334 GCF_030144855.1 Hypanus sabinus | reverse complement strand
ACTTGTTAGAAAAACAAGATTTTTATCGGTATTGGCAGATGCGACATGATGTTAACAGGAGGGTGGAAAATGTAACCGAGGCAAGAACAAGTTTTATCGAACTGTTTAGAAAAGCATGTAATTCAGGTAACGGTAGTAGAATCATTTCAAGCGTGTTTAAGGGTTGTGAAATCTTAAACAACATTCGACTTCATACATCAAAACCAAATGGGAGAAGGGAGGAGGGATAATTATATCTGAGGAAGAATGGACAACAATATGGAGATATCAATGGAAGTGTTCCAGTTCACAGAAATGGAGGGAGTTTGGGTGGAAAAATCTGATAAGATATTTTATTACACCTGTTCAGAAATCCCATTATGATAGTAACCTCCCTGTTTGCTGGAACAATTGTGGAAATCAAAATGCAAACCTTCATCGTATTTTCTGGGATTGCCCCGTTAGCAAAGACTATTGGGGTGGGATACACAATGCCCTACAAGACGTTTTCAAATGTGAAATACCCTTAGAGAGTATATATTTTGGGTATATACCTCTGGTGACTGGTAAAAAGACTCTTACTAGGAAATGGTTATCACAGGAGAGCCCAACTTTAAATGCATGGATGGAAATTACAATGGACATTTACAAAATGGAGAAGATAACAGCATCTGTTAATCATAAGCTGGAACAATTTGATTCATGTTGGGAAAAATGGTTTAACTACATAACACCTCATAGGCCTGATTTTATCCTCACAAATCAATGATTATGTTGTAAAAAAAAAGATCTCTCCCTACTTGTTCGTAGTTTTCTCATTGTTAGTTCTTTCATAGAACATTACAGCACAGAAACAGGCCTTTCGGCCCTTCTTGGCTGTGCCGAACCATTTTTCTGCCCGGTCCCACTGAGCTGCACCTGGACCATATCCCTCCAAACCCCTCTCATCCATGTACTAGTCCAAGTTTTTCTGTAATGTTAAAAGTGAGCCCACATTTACCATTTCATCTGGCAGCTCATTCCACACTCCCACCACTCTCTGTGTGAAGAAGCCCCCACCCCCAATATTCCCTTTAAACTTTCCCCCCTTCACCCTTAACCCATGTCCTCTGTTTTTTTCTCCCCTGGCCTCAGTGGAAAAAGCCTGATGCATTCACTCTATCCATACCCATCATAATTTTATATACCTCTATATTCTGTTCTTTTTTTTCTGTATGTGCGTACTTCAGATAAATACTATGTGGAGATTTGTGGCATATATGACTATATGATATATACATACAGTATCTGAAATACATCTTATGGAAATGTCTGTGTGATGCTGAATTTCAATAAAAAATGAATTACAAAAAACGTAAAAAATAAACTTGAAAAAAGACAAAAAGATGTTGGCTAAAAGTAAGGTTAAATAACTAGATTTTGAAAGAGGCAGCTCTGCAGAGATGTTCTAGATAGGCTGGTGAAAGGGCAGTGCCTTGCAGGGTATGTAGAATGGATTAGTTGCATTGGGCGTCTGATTTCGATTCCAGTTAGTTCCGCGGGAGATGACAGGCTGTGCTATGTTTGCGATATCACAAGATAACGTTCTCGCTGTGCATGTCGCATTCACAGCCCAATTTACTGAGAAACGGCGCCACGGGAGACGAGCGGTGCAGCTGCGTTAGCCCGACAGCAGAGGGCGCGCCGGGAAGCAATTGGCGCATCCAGTCTGAAGGACCAGGGCTCAAGCCCCTGTCCTTATTAATCCACGTACCCAACGATTCCGTGTTCGTGACGGCGACGGAGTACATCCACAGAAAGAAAGACGGGCAGCCGGAAAGAATGGGCAAGAGTTCATAAATCTACGGCGCTCTTTCCATCGGAAAGTGCTCGACGCCATCACCATTCTTTAGAGATGCGCCATAAAGTGCAGCCGGGGATGCATCGCGGTTTCGCACGACAGACGAGGTGGCAAAAATGCGGCGGTGCTGTGGACCCAGCGCAGCCCGTCACGGAAACCATGGGTCTGTCTGCCCTTCTCAGTGCCTCGGTAAGTCAGCCAGCCTAACCCCCGCCCACCCCCCACCCCCACCCACCCGGGGCATTCTCTCAGCTCGTCAAGATGCAGATTCGGAAAACACGATCCGCCAGCCTCCGATCCCGCTGGTATCAGATCTTGAGCAGACTCGAACCTTCCGCAAGCTTTTCTTTTCTCGACTGGATTCTCTACATCGTTCGGACACCATGGTTCTTTTACCCTACCATGTTTTCCCTCCCTCAATGGAATATATATATATATATAATCCTTTCCCTCCCTGAACACTGGCTACATCTCTGCCGTGCATTTGCCCGAGAACATTTGCTCCCAATTTATGTTCCCAAGTTGCTCCCTAATAGCGTCACGTTTCCCTCTACGCCAATTAAATGTTTTCCCAAATGGTCTGCTCCTGCTGTCCCTCGCCAGCGCTGTGGTGAAGGAGACAGAGTGGCGATCACCACCTCCAAAATGCTCTCTCACCGACAGATCCGACACCTGACCGGATTAATTTCCCAACACTGGGTCATGTACAGCCTCTCCTCTGGCGGGCCTATCCAGATGTTACGTCAGGAATCCTTCCTGAACGCACGTAACGAGCTCTACCCCCATCAAAGCCCCTTGCTGTAAGGAGACGCCAGTCAATATGGAGAAAGTTAAATCCACCCAACACGACTCTATTATTATTGCACCATTCCAGAATTTTGCCTCCCTATCTGCTCCTCGATGTCCCTGTTACTACTGGGTGATCTATATAAAAAAAAACACCCAGTAGAGTTATTGCCCCATTCCTGTTTCTGCTTTCCACCCACTCTGACTTAGTGGACAATCCCTCCGTGACCTCCTCCATTTCTGCAGCCGTGATTCTTTCCCGAGTCAGCGGTGACTGTCTCCCTGTCCATCTAAAGCTCGACACGCTCAGCAGTCATTTCTGCCCCTGAGACATCCAAATCTCTCTAGTGGCCACAACGTCACATTTCCACGTATCGATCCACGCTCCGGGTTCGTTCGCCTTGCTTGTGAAAATCCTTCCATTCAAACGGACTGATCTCAAACTATCTGGCGGGATACATCTTTGTTCCGCCATCCGAATGTCCTTCTTCACAAACTCCCTAAAAACTGTCGCTACTTGTGTGACAACCACCCCTTCGCTTCCCACCCCTCTACATTAAAACTTTCCCAATAGCATTCGCAAACTCCCTCCCGACGAATTGTGTCCTCTCAAGTTCAGGTGCAGCCCGTCGCCCTTGGAAAAATCGCCATTTCCACAGAAAACATAGAAACATAGAAAAACCTACAGCACAATACAGGCCCGTCGGCTCACAAAGTTGTGCGGAACGTGTCCCTACCTCAGAAATTACTGGGATTACCCATCGCCCTCTATTTTTCTAAGCTCCATGTACCCGTCCAAGAGTCTCTGAAAAGACCCCATCGTATCCGCCTCCACCACCGTCGCCGGCAGCCCATTCCACACACTCACCACTCTCTGCGTGAAAAACTTACCCCTTACATCTCCTCTGTACCTACTCCCCAGCACCTTAAACCTGTGTCCTCTTGTGGTAGCCATTTCAGCCCTGGGAAAAAGCCTCTGACTATCCACATGGTCAATGCCTCTCATCATCTTGTACACCTCTATCAGGTCACCTCTCATCCTCCGTCGCTCCGAGGAGAAAAGGCCGAGTTCACTGAACCTGTTCTCATCAGGCACGCTCCCCGATCCAGGCAACTTCCTTGTAAATCTCCTCTGCACCCTTTCTATGGTTTCCACGTCCTTCCTGTAGCGAGGCGACCAGAACTGAGCACAGTACTCCGAGTGGGGTCTGACCAGGGTCCGATAGAGCTGCAACATCACTTCTCGGCCTTCTAAACTTTCTCAATAAGCCTTCCATGGGGTACCTTATCAAGTGCCTTGCTGAAATCCATATACACCACATCTACGGCTTGCCTTTATCAACGTGTTTAGTCGCATTCTCAAACAAATTCAATCTGACCCGTAAGGCACGATCTGCCTTTGAAAAACCCATGTTGACTATTCCTGATCAAATTATGCGTCTCCAAATGTTCATAAATCCTGACTCTCAGGGTCTTTTCCATCAGTGTACCAACCACGGACGTTAGACTCACGGGTCTATAACTTCCTGGGTTCCCTGTACTCCCTTTCTTGAATAAAGGAAAGACATCCGCAACCCTCCAACCCTCCGGAACCTTCTCCCGTCCCCATTGTTGATGAGAAGATCATTGTCAGAGCCAAAGTGAACCTCGTCTCCAACTTGATGCTTTCCAAAAGCTCCAGCACACCCTCTTTCTTAATGTCTGCATGCTTCAGCTTGTCAGTCTGCTGTAAGTCACCCCTACAATCGCCAAAGTCCTTTTCCGTAGTGAATACAGAAGCAAAGTATTAATAGACAACAGACAGTAGGTGCAGGAGTAAACCATTCGGCCCTTCTAGCCAGCACCGCCATTCACTGTGATCATGGCTGATCATACACAATCAGTACCCCGTTCCTGCCCTCTCCCCATATCCCTTGACCCCGCTATCTATAAGAGTTCTATTAAACTCTCTCTTGAATGCATCCAGAGACTTGGCCTCCACTGCCTTCTGGGGCAGAGCATTCCACATATCCACTACTCTCTGGGTGGAAAAGTTTTTCCGCATCTCTGTTCTTAATGGCCTACCCCTTATTCTCAAACTGTGGCCTCTGGTTCTGGACTCACCCATCAGCGGGAACATGCTTCCTGCCTCTAGTGTGTCCAATCCCTTAATAAACTTATATGTCTCAATCAGATCCCCTCTCATCCTTCTAAATTCCAGTGTGTACAAGCCCAGTCGCTCCAATCTTTCAACATATGACAGTCCCGCCATCCCGGGAATTAACCTCGTGAACCTACACTGCACTCCCTCAATAGCAAGAATGTCCTTCCTCAAACTTGGAGATCAAAGCTGCACACAATACTCCAGGTGGGGTCTCACCAGGGCCCCGTACAGTTGCAGAAGGACCTCTTTACTCCTATACTCATTTCCTCTTGTTATAAAGGCCAGCATGTCATTAGCTTTCTTCACTGCCTGCTGTACCTGCATGCTTGCTTTCATTGACTGATGTACAAGAACACCGAGATGAATTAAGTACCTCCGCAATCTCCTCCGCTTCCATACACACTGCTCCACTCTCACACTTGATTGGTCCTATTCTTTCATGTCTTATCCTCCTGCTCTCCACATAGTTATAGAATGCCTCGGGGTTTTCTTTAATCCTGCTCGCCAAGGCGTTCTCATGACCCTTTCTGGCTCTCCTAGTTTCATTCTTAAGCTCCTTCCTGCTAGCCTCAAATTCTTCTGGATCTCTATCATTCTGAACCTTTTGTAAGCTTTTCTTTTCTTCTTGACTAGATTTACAACAGCCATTCTACGCCACGGTTACTGTACTCTACCGTCCTTTCCCTGTCTCATTGCAACGTACCTGTTATTATTACTCCTTTCCAGAATCTGTCAAGACCCCAGCCTCAAGTCTCAAGCCTCACGACCCCAAGCCTTAAGAACCCAGGCCTCGTCACGTCTTCGCCTGGGTTTGGGGGCCCGAGCCCGAGTCTAGACCCAGGTTCTGGGTCCTTGTCCAGTCTCCGGCTCGGAGTTCAAGCCCAGGTTCCTAGTTCCCAGTCTCTCGTCCTGGTCCTGCTGTCTGCGACCTTTAGTTTTGTCCCGTCCTGTTCCTGTGTCTGGGCCCTGCATTTGGGTCCATTCCAAACGCCCCCCCCCACCCATGACACTTTTCTTCTTGACTAGATTTCCAACAGCGTTTGCACAGCACCGTTCCTGCACCCTACCGTCCTTTTCCTGTCTCATTGTAACGTACCTGTGCAGAACGCCACTCAAATACCGCTAAACATTTGCCACATTTCGGCCGTACATTGCCCTGTTCCCAATTTATGCTTCCAAATTCCTGTCTGATAGCCTCGTATTCCCCTTACTCCAATTAAACGCTTTCCTAACTTGTCTGTTCCTATCCCTCTCCAATGCCACGGTAAAGGAGATAGAATTGTGATCACTATCTCCAAAATGCTCACAGCAAAGAACACATTCGACGTAGCGGGGCGCACCCGGCAGTAGGCGCTCGTGTCACCCCTCGGGAGCCCGGGTAGCTCAGTCCGTAGAGCATCAGACTTTTAATCTGAGGGTCCAGGGTTCAAGTCCCCGTTCGGGCGCTGACTTTTCTTCAGAATCACGTTTCCAGCACGTAAGACAAGTGGGAGTCATTTCAGAGGAGATGCTCGCGGCAGCGTTTTTTATCGGGAAAGAGAAGACGGGCAGACCGACCGAAGCTGCCAGAGTTCATCAGCCGGTCGCCTTCTTTTAATCGTAAAAGAGCTCGCCGCCAACGACGCCACCAATTTTTGCAGACACGCCGGTGAAACCGGCCAATCCGGATGCATCGCGACTGAGTAACACATGAAAGGCGACCAAAAAAAAAAGTGCAGAGAGTTGTGGGCACAGCGCATCCCGGAAACAACCCTCCCCTCCATGGCCTCCGCCCACGTCGACATTCCTCCCAGCCCCTAATTGGACAGAAAATGCAGAGGCTTCAATGCACGTACCAGCAAGCTGAAGGATAGCTACCATCCCTCCGGGAACGAAAGGGTTATCACGCGAGGAACGTTTGGTGGCTCTGGGTCTGTACTCTGTGCAATTCAGAAGGATGGGGGGGGGGGAATCTCATTGAAAGCTTTCGAATATTGAAAGGCCTGGATTTGGTAGACGTGGAAAGGATGGGGGGAGGGGGTCCAGGACGAGAGGGCACAGCCTCAGGATAGAGGGGCGTCCATTTCAAACAGAGTTGCGGAGAAACTTCTGCAGCCAAAGGTGGTGAATCTGTGAAATTTGTTCCCACGGGCGGCTGTGGAGGCCGGGTCGTTGGGTGTATTTAAGGCAGAGATTGATGGGTTCTTGATTGGACATGGAATCAAAGGTTATGGGGTGAAAGCCGGGGAGTGGGGTTGAGGAGGGTGGAAATGATCAGCCATGATTGAATGGCGGAGCAGACTCGATGGGCCAAATGGCCGAATTCTGCTCCCATGTCTTCCGGTGATATGGTGTCAGATCCTGAACGGAGGTTGAGCAGGATCCCACTGGACTAGAAGGCACGTTCTGTGTGAAGAGGATGGGCAGACGTGGGTTGTTTTTATCGGGAGAGGCGGCACCTGAGAGTAGATCTGATGAAAGGCCGTAAGATCAGTGAAGCCATCGGTAGCGAAACACCGTCGCTGTCTGTTTCCCAGGTTTGAAGCGTCTCACTCCCGCGGGGAGGAAGAAATTTCTAAAAGAGATGTGCGGGGCAAGTATTTATTTGACATAGAGAGTGATGGGTGCCAGGGGTGGCTGTGGAGGCAGATCTGAAGTGATGCTCCAGGTGATGAGAGGGATTGATCGCGATGATAGTCAGAGGCTTTTTCCCAGGGCTGGAATGTCTGGCATGAGAGGGCACAGGTTTAAGGTGCTCGGGAGTAGGTACAGAGGAGATGTCAGGGGTAAGTTTTTTACTCAGAGAGTGAAACCGCCTCTGGCCGTTCATCCCGCACGCCTCGATTAAGTCACCTCTCACCCTCCATTTATTCTCCACAGAGGGAAGCCCGACGGCCGTTCGCTCAACCCATCCTCGTAATCCAGGCAGCTTCCTGATAAACCACTTCTTCTCTCTCCCTCTCTCTCTCTATCTCCTCTCTCTCTCTCTCTCTCTCTCTCTCTCTCTCTCTCTCTCTCTCTCTCTCCCCCTCTCTCTCTCTCTATCTCCTCTCTCTCTCTCTCTCTCTCTCTCTCTCTCTCTCTCTCTCTCTCTCTCTCTCTCTCTCTATCTATCTATCTATCTATCTCTCCTCTCTCTCTCTCGCTCTCTCTATCTCTCCTCTCTCTCTCTCTCTCTCTCTCTCTCTCTCTCTCTCTCTCTCTCTCTCTCTATCTATCTATCCTCTCTCTCTCTCTCTCTCTCTCTCTCTCTCTCCTCTCTCTCTCTCTCTCCCCCCTCCCCCGCCCCGAAGCTCCCGCGGCCCTGCCCGGGATGCGGATCTCCAGAACTGAGCACGCTACTCTACGTCATCGGCGCACCAAATGACGCCATGTCAAGAGAAAGAATTTAAAACAGTTAGGAACACGCAGAGCGTTGGTTCCGCTCGGAAATTTTGCAGATGTGGTCATGAGAGCGGGCGGGCGGGGTTTCAATCTGCCATATAACGACAGCGACTGAGCAGGGAATTAAACCCTGACTGAGCGATCCAGTCGCACACCAGGACTCCGAAACGTCGACTGTTTCCATCGATGCTCCCCGGCCTGCCTGAGGTCCTCCAGCGTTTTGCGTCGAGCGTGGCTGGCTCCCAGATGCGTTGAACAACTTCTCCGCTCGCTTCGAGGCGGTGCGGAGGACCACTCCTCCTCCGAATGACCAGGCGCCGTGTCTCACCGTGGCCCGACGTGGGGAAAACTGTGTGCAGGGTCAACCCACGGAAGGCTGCTGGGCCAGACAATGTTCCTGGCAGAGTGCTCGGAGGGTGTGTAGACCAGCTGGCAGATGTTCTCACCACACGCTGCACCCGCAAAGCAAACAGCATTATGAAGGACCCCACGCACCCCTCATACAATCTCTTCTCCCTCCTGCCGTCTGGGAAAAGGCTCCGAAGCATTCGGGCTCTCACAACCAGACTGTGTAACAGTTTCTTCCCCCAAGCTATCAGACTCCTCAATCCCCAGAGCCTGGACTGACATCCACATCATTTATTATTATATTGAAATTTGTCCACGACTGTGCCTATTGTCTTGTTTATTAATTATTGTACTGTCCTGCACTGTTTTGTGCACTTTATATAGTCCCGTGTAGGTCTGTAGTCTAATGTAGTTTGTATGTTTCTTTCTGTAGTCTAGTGCAGCCGTGTGCTGTCTCACATAGTCTAGTGTAGTTTTGTGTTGTTTTACGTAGTCATTGTAGCCTTGTGTTGTTTCAGGTAGTCGAGTGTAGTTTTGTGTTGTTTCAGATAGTGGAGTGTAGTTTTATGTTGTTTCAGGTAGTCTAGTGTAGTTTTGTGTTCTTTCAGGTAGTCTAGTGTAGTTTTGTGTTGTTTCAGGTAGTGGAGTGTAGTTTTATGTTGTTTCAGGTAGTCTAGTGTAGTTTTGTGTTCTTTCAGGTAGTCTAGTGTAGTTTTGTGTTGTTTCAGGTAGTGGAGTGTAGTTTTATGTTGTTTCAGGTAGTCTAGTGTAGTTTTGTGTTGTTTCAGGTAGTCGAGTGTAGTTTTGTGTTGTTTCAGGTAGTGGAGTGTAGTTTTGTGTTGTTTCAGATAGTGGAGTGTAGTTTTATGTTGTTTCAGGTAGTCTAGTGTAGTTTTGTGTTCTTTCAGGTAGTCTAGTGTAGTTTTGTGTTGTTTCAGGTAGTGGAGTGTAGTTTTATGTTGTTTCAGGTAGTCTAGTGTAGTTTTGTGTTCTTTCAGGTAGTCTAGTGTAGTTTTGTGTTGTTTCAGGTAGTGGAGTGTAGTTTTATGTTGTTTCAGGTAGTCTAGTGTAGTTTTGTGTTGTTTCAGGTAGTCGAGTGTAGTTTTGTGTTGTTTCAGGTAGCACCAGGGTCCTGGAGGAACGTTGTTTAGTTTTTACTGTGTACCCCACCGGCAGTTTATGGTCGAAATGACAATAAAAGCAACTTGAACTTGAACTATCCGGTCTCCGCGTCACAGCAGCCAGCGCGCCCTCTGCTGGCCGGCTGACCCCTCTGCACCGGTGAGACTCCGTCTGCGAAACGGCGAAGTCCTTCTCACGCGGACCGAGCCACAGCGAATCGGAAAATCAAGCTTTTAATCAATGACCCGCGACGTGACGTGTATTATTGCAGGGCGGAAACAGACCCTGCAAGCTAAAGAAATAGCTGGCGTTCCTCTACACTCCGACCACCACCCCCCCCCCACCTTCTCCCGTGGCCTTCTGTCCTCTGCTATCAGATTCCCCCGTCTCCAGCCCCGTATCTCTTTCACCCATCAACTTCCCAGCTCTATGCTGCACCCCTACCCTCCCCGCCTTCCGGTTTCACCAGCCACCCTGTGTTTCTCTCGCCCCTCCACCTCCCTTGTAAATCCGCTCCTCGGCTTTGTTTTTTCACTCCGGTCCTGCCGAAGGGTCTCGGTCCCCGCAACCTCGACTCCTCCCTCTTTTCCCGCAGATGCTGCCTGGCCTGCCGAGTGAATTCCTCCAGCATTTCGCGTGCTTGTGCGCCTGCTGGCTTTATTACCGTCGCGTCCGTCATACATCTGCCCCGCGTTCATGATGTCAACCCGTCCGCCTTCAGGCGCCGCGGGCTGGTATTGTCCCGTGGCAGTACGCGCGGGATGGCCGCTCCGTGTGCGCTGCGCGGCGCAGCCAGGCCTCGGGGAAACGATGCCTCGTCTGGCCGTCCGCGCCCGCCTGGCTGACTGTCCGCAGAGCCCTGAGCCTGAATCTGGCGGCGGGGTCGGGATGATGGGATACCCGGCGTCCCGTGCTGCCCCAGCGAAGATCCTGGGCACCAGGAGATCCGCAGACGCTGGAAATGCAAACCAGTAGCAGCGCGCACACGCACACAACGCCGGGTCGACTCCGCAGGTCGGGCGGCGTCTACGGAAAGGAATAAGCCGTCCACGGTTTAGGCTGAGACCCTTCTTCAAGACTTGCTGGAAGACCTTCCGGTAAAGATCTTCCTTTTGGTGGGCACTGTGGCGGCGGGGCGGGCAGGACTCGTCTTTCCCCTCCCACCCCCCCCCCCCAACCCCGGTACAACAAAACCCGCGGGGGAAGGAGAAGCGTCAACGGGTTCAGGACGGGGGAGGAGCCCCGTAGGGGGAGGAAGACCGACGCGGCGAGATGGTCGGCCTGGAGCAGGCGGAACCCCGCAAGCTCACCCCAGACCATTGCGCATCAGGTTTCTCATCCAATCAGTGACGTTCTCCCAAGCCCGGCCAAGGAGGGGCGTGGCCAAACACTCCAGCATGCCTACCGTGCCGGGAGAGGGGCACTTTGGAGCATCTCCGCAGTTGCTGCCCGAAGGCGTTGAACGGAAGGGAGATACCGCCGGCGCCATGACCCAAGTCCTAAGGTCAATGGCGGAGGCAATCAGCGCGGCCCCCAGACGGTCCGTCACCTTCATCGGAGCGGGCGCGGAAGGCTCAGCATCGGCCCAGCTCCTCGGGAGGGCTTCTTGCCACTGCAGGAGACTGGCTGCCGCCAGCCGGCCGAGGGAGGCAGGTCAAGTCCCCGGAGATCATCGCTGCCGCTCCGCCCCGCCCGGACAGGGAGTCTCCAAAGCCAGTGGTCCCCTGGGAAGACCGGATTGAAGAGGCTAACGGGCGCAAGAGGGCTGCCTACACGGAGTGCCGGGGCGACGGCTGGAGAGCTCGCCGTGAGCCGGTCGAGGCCGGGTGCCCGGGGCTTGGCTGGCCATTCCTGGCAGCGGACCGCGGAGTGCCGGGGCGACGGCTGGAGAGCTCGCCGTGGGCCGGTCGAGGCCGGGTGCCCGGGGCTTGGCTGGCCATTCCTGGCAGCGGACCGCGGAGTAAAGGAACTGCGGCGCAGAGGAGCCACCAAGAACATTGCGGAGGCGGCGGAGAAGGTGCCCGGATTACTGATCTCCCGGGGTGAGGATGCCTCCAGTCGGAGGGTGGTGAATCTGTGGAACTGGAGGAACCCGGCGGGCCAGCCGGCATCTTGCCGTGCGTCGCTCGCCCAGGGGGCTCCGGCCTCGGCAGAACTTCCCCTTTGCTTGTGCATGCCGGGGGTTGAAGGGCTCTGGTTTTAACCTTGGCCTGGAAGATGGCGCCGAGAAGGCGGGAGGGTGGGGTTGAGCGGGGGACAGGCCGAGTGGCCTAATTCTGCCCCATGGTCAGATGGCGCGCCAGCCATATCGAGGTAGACGGCGAATTAATTACCTGTTGCGGCAGAACATAACGAAAGGCGCCGTGCGCTATGTTCCCCCACAAGGTGCCGGAAACCCGGAGCGGCGCCCAAAAAATGCTGGGTGAGCCCGGCGACTCGGAGCGCGTCGAGTGGAGAGACCCTTCGCCGGGGGCTGGAAGGGAAGGGGGATGAGGAAAGGTGGGGAAGGGAGGGGGAGAGGAAGGGGTACCATGCGTTAGGTGAAGCCAGGCGAGGGGCAAGCGGCGGGTGAAGTGAGGGTTACGGGCCGGTGATAGGTGGAGCAACACCTCACATTCCCTCTGGTTCTCCCCCAACCCTAGTGGCATGGGCATCGATTGCTCCAACGAGGTAATTTCTCCCCTCCCACTCCCTCAATTCCCCCCCCCCCGCTCTGCCGCCGTCCTTAAATCCCTTCTCCTCACCTGCCCTTCAACCCCCCCTACCCCGGTGCCCTTCCCCCTCTCTCCCGTGGTCCCCTCTCCTCTCCTATCAGATTCCCTCTTCTCCACCCCTTTACCTCTTCCGCCTATCACCTCGCAGCTCTTTGCTTCATCCCTCCCTCCCCTCACCTATCCCCTTCCAGCTTCAACTTCTTCCCCTCTCCCGGACACCCCCCACCCCCGACCCCCAACAACTTCTTGTACTGGGTTCCTTACCCTTTCTGTCCGCTCCTTCTGCATGGTCTCGGCCCGGAACAAAAACGTCGACTGTTTATTCATTTCCATGGGAACTGCCGGGCCCGCCGAGTTCCGCAGGCGTTGTCTGAATTGGGAGTCCGATGCTCTGCCGTCTGAGCTGCCGAAGCTCTGGGTCAGGAGTTCCCAAGTTAGGGTGATGCCTGTTGTCCCCACGGACATCAGAAAAAGTTGGGGAGCCCCCGCTCCAGGCGGACAGCAGCTCAGCGCGCCCTCTGCTGTCTGACTAACTCCACTGCGCCGCATGAGCTCTCTGCGTCAAATCTGTAAACTCGTTTAGCATTGCCAACTGGACGAGTTACCGCGAAAAACCTCTCCTACCCGCCGCTCGGACAGACCTACTCATTGCAAGGGAGTCTGGTAACCGGGTAGAGTATACAGCATTTATTGCGCTTTATTATTAAATAAGCAGCCGTCAGTCGCTCTTTGGAAGGTTTTTCCAGGGCGCAGGCCTGGGCAGGGTTGTATGGGAGACCGGCGGTCGCCCCAAGCTGCAAGTCTTCCCTCTCCACGCCACCGATGTTGTCCGAGGGAAGGGCATTAGGACCTATGCAGCTTGGCACCGGTGTCGTCGCAGAGCACTGTGTTGTTAAGTGCCTTGCTCAAGGACACAACACACTGTCTCAGCCGAGGCTCGAACCGGCCACCTTCAGATCACCGGACCGACGCCCTAACCACTCGGCGACGAGCCAAGTTTTATTATTATTATTATTATTATTATTATTATTATTATTATTATTATTATTATTATTGTTGTTGTTGTTGTTGTTGTTGTTGCTGTTGTTGTGTTTGTATTATTATCGTGGATTCTTTTTGTGTTGCATCGGAACCGGAGTAATAATTATTTTGCAATACACGCAAAACGCGGCAGGAAGTCAGCGGGCCGGGCGGTATCTATGGAAGAGAGCGGACAGTCGACGTTTCGGGCCGAGCCCCTTCATGACTGAGTTCCTAACGTCCTTACTCTTTTCCCACCGATGCCGCCTGGCCTGCTAAGTCCCGCCAGCGTTTTGTGTGTGCTCTGGGCGAGGGTAAAACATCGGGAGGGAGGGGTGGGAGCGGTTGCTGGGCGGCGCAGGTCGAAGGACTGGAAAGGCCTATCCTGAGCCGTTTCACCAAGAAATTAAATATATATATTCCGATAAAATCCCTGAATGCTTAAGGACGCGCTGCAAGTTGGAAAGTTCAGGGTAGTTTTATTATCAAAGTACGCATACCTCTGTCATGGTCGGGTCCGTGAAATCTGCACTCCGGGTTCATGGTCCGGTCGATGCTCCTTGTTCCAGGTTTTCTGGTTTTCCCCACTTTCTGTTGAGGCAGCTGATTCTTATTTGGGCTGGCTTCGTGAATTGCTTCAGGATTCAGCCTCTGGCTGCTGGATTGTTCCTGTACAAACCCTCTGTCCGCATCCCTTCCCTTCACCTTCCTGCGGGAGCCTCGCCTCCCCTCGTCCTGCCTGGACCCTCGCCTCACCTCGCCTTACCTCTGCCTGACGCCTCGCCTCGCCTCGTCTCTGCCTGGACCCTCGCCTCACCTCGCCTTACCTCTGCCTGGAGCCCCGCCTCGCCTCGTCTCTGCCTGGACCCTCGCCTCACCTCGCCTTACCTCTGCCTGGAGCCCCGCCTCGCCTCGTCTCTGCCTGGACCCTCGCCTCGCCTCGCCTTACCTCTGACTGGAGCCTCGCCCTGTTTGGAACTGTCTGTCCATGCCCACGCCTTCGCTAGGTAGGTCCGGCCGTTTTGCCGCTACCTAGCGTTGAGAACTGTCTCGTCGTGTTCAGCGCTCTGTGTGATGAATCCCAGCCCTACGTCCTGTACCCAAGGAGGGGTCCGGTCTCTGTGTTCTGTGTGATGAATCCCAGCCCTACGTCCTGTACCCAAGGAGGGGTCCGGTCTCTTTGTTCTGTGTGATGAATCCCAGCCCTACGTCCTGTACCCAAGGAGGGGTCCGGTCTCTGTGTTCTGTGTGATGAATCCCAGCCCTACGTCCTGTACCCAAGGAGGGGTCCCGGCTCTTTGTTCTCTGTGATGAATCCCAGCCCTACGTTCTGTATCCAAGGAGGGGTCCGGTCTCTGTGTTCTGTGTGATGAATCCCAGCCCTACGTCCTGTACCCAAGGAGGGGTCCAGTCTCTTTGTTCTGTGTGATGAATCCCAGCCCTACGTCCTGTACCAAAGGAGGGGTCCGGTCTCTGTGTTCTGTGTGATGAATCCCAGCCCTACGTCCTGTACCCAAGGAGGGGTCCCGGCTCTTTGTTCTGTGTGATGAATCCCAGCCCTACGTCCTGTACCCAAGGAGGGGTCCGGTCTCTGTGTTCTGTGTGATGAATCCCAGCCCTACGTCCTGTACCCAAGGAGGGGTCCAGTCTCTTTGTTCTGTGTTATGAATCCCAGCCCTACGTCCTGTACCCAAGGAGAGGTCCGGTCTCTTTGTTCTGTGTGATGAATTCCAGCCCTACGTCCTGTACCCAAGGAGGGGTCCGGTCTCTGTGTTCTGTGTGATGAATCCCAGCCCTACGTCCTGTACCCAAGGAGGGGTCCCGGCTCTGTGTTCTGTGTGATGAATCCCAGCCCTACGTCCTGTACCCAAGGAGGGGTCCGGTCTCTTTGTTCTGTGTGATGAATCCCAGCCCTACGTCCTGTACCCAAGGAGGGGTCCGGTCTCTTTGTTCTGTGTGATGAATCCCAGCCCTACGTCCTGTACCCAAGGAGGGGTCCGGTCTCTGTGTTCTGTGTAATGAGTCCCAGCCCTACGTCCTGTACCCAAGGAGGGGTCCGGTCTCTGTGTTCTGTGTGATGAATCCCAGCCCTACGCCCTGTACCCAAGGAGGGGTCCGGTCTCTGTGTTCTGTGTGATGAATCCCAGCCCTACGTCCTGTACCCAAGGAGGGGTCCGGTCTCTGTGTTCTGTGTGATGAATCCCAGCCCTACGTCCTGTACCCAAGGAGGGGTCCGGTCTCTGTGTTCTGTGTGATGAATCCCAGCCCTACGTCCTGTACCCAAGGAGGGGTCCGGTCTCTGTGTTCTGTGTGATGAATCCCAGCCCTACGTCCTGTACCCAAGGAGGGGTCCCGGCTCTGTGTTCTGTGTGATGAATCCCAGCCCTACGTCCTGTACCCAAGGAGGGGTCCGGTCTCTGTGTTCTGTGTGATGAATCCCAGCCCTACGTCCTGTACCCAAGGAGGGGTCCCGGCTCTGTGTTCTGTGTGATGAGTCCAGGCCCTGTGTTCTGTAACCAAGGAGGGGTCCAGTCTCTTTGTTCTGTGTGATGAGTCCCAGCCCTACGTCCTGTACCCAAGGAGGGGTCCGGTCTCTTTGTTCTGTGTGATGAATCCCAGCCCTACGTCCTGTACCCAAGGAGGGGTCCGGTCTCTTTGTTCTGTGTGATGAATCCCAGCCCTACGTCCTGTACCCAAGGAGGGGTCTCGGCTCTGTGTTCTGTGTGATGAATCCCAGCCCTACGTCCTGTACCCAAGGAGGGGTCCGGTCTCTGTGTTCTGTGTGATGAATCCCAGCCCTACGTCCTGTACCCAAGGAGGGGTCTCGGCTCTGTGTTCTGTGTGATGAATCCCAGCCCTACGTCCTGTACCCAAGGAGGGGTCCGGTCTCTGTGTTCTGTGTGATGAATCCCAGCCCTACGTCCTGTACCCCCGGAGGGGTCCGGTCTCTGTGTTCTGTGTGATGAGTCCCGGCCCTACGTCCTGTACCCAAGGAGGGGTCCCGGCTCTGTGTTCTGTGTGATGAGTCCCAGCCCTACGTCCTGTACCCAAGGAGGGGTCCCGGCTTTGTGTTCTGTGTGATGAGTCCCGGCCCTGTGTCCCGTACCCAAGGAGGGGTCCAGTCTTTGTGTTCTGTGTGATGAGTCCCGGCCCTACGTCCTGTACCCAAGGAGGGGTCCGGTCTCTTTGTTCTGTGTGATGAATCCCAGCCCTACGTCCTGTACCCAAGGAGGGGTCCGGTCTCTGTGTTCTGTGTGATGAATCCCAGCCCTACGTCCTGTACCCAAGGAGGGGTCCCGGCTCTGTGTTCTCTGTGATGAATCCCAGCCCTACGTCCTGTACCCAAGGAGGGGTCCGGTCTCTGTGTTCTGTGTGATGAATCCCAGCCCTACGTACTGTACCCAAGGAGGGGTCCCGGCTCTGTGTTCTGTGTGATGAATCCCAGCCCTACGTCCTGTACCCAAGGAGGGGTCCCGGTCTCTGTGTTCTGTGTGATGAATCCCAGCCCTACGTCCTGTACCCAAGGAGGGGTCCGGTCTCTGTGTTCTGTGTGATGAATCCCAGCCCTACGTCCTGTACCCAAGGAGGGGTCCGGTCTCTGTGTTCTGTGTGATGAATCCCAGCCCTACGTCCTGTACCCAAGGAGGGGTCCGGTCTCTGTGTTCTGTGTGATGAATCCCTGCCCTGTGTCCCGTACCCAAGGAGGGGTCCGGTCTCTGTGTTCTGTGTGATGAATCCCAGCCCTACGTCCTGTACCCAAGGAGGGGTCCGGTCTCTGTGTTCTGTGTGATGAATCCCAGCCCTACGTCCTGTACCCAAGGAGGGGTCCGGTCTCTGTGTTCTGTGTGATGAATCCCAGCCCTACGTCCTGTACCCAAGGAGGGGTCCGGTCTCTTTGTTCTGTGTGATGAGTCCCAGCCCTACGTCCTGTACCCAAGGAGGGGTCCGATCTCTGTGTTCTGTGTGATGAATCCCAGCCCTACGTCCTGTACCCAAAGAGGGGTCCCGGCTCTTTGTTCTGTGTGATGAAACCCAGCCCTACGTCCTGTACCCAAGGAGGGGTCCGGTCTCTGTGTTCTGTGTGATGAATCCCAGCCCTACGTCCTGTACCCAAGGAGGGGTCCCGGCTCTTTGTTCTGTGTGATGAATCCCAGCCCTACGTCCTGTACCCAAGGAGGGGTCCGGTCTCTGTGTTCTGTGTGATGAATCCCAGCCCTACGTCCTGTACCCAAGGAGGGGTCCGGTCTCTGTGTTCTGTGTGATGAATCCCAGCCCTACGTCCTGTACCCAAGGAGGGGTCCAGTCTCTTTGTTCTGTGTGATGAATCCCAGCCCTACGTCCTGTACCCAAGGAGGGGTCCGGTCTCTGTGTTCTGTGTGATGAATCCCAGCCCTACGTCCTGTACCCAAGGAGGGGTCCAGTCTCTTTGTTCTGTGTGATGAATCCCAGCCCTACGTCCTGTACCCAAGGAGGGGTCCCGGCTTTGTGTTCTGTGTGATGAATCCCAGCCCTACGTCCTGTACCCAAGGAGGGGTCCGGTCTCTTTGTTCTGTGTGATGAATTCCAGCCCTACGTCCTGTACCCAAGGAGGGGTCCCGGCTCTGTGTTCTGTGTGATGAATCCCAGCCCTACGTCCTGTACCCAAGGAGGGGTCCGGGCTCTGTGTTCTGTGTGATGAATCCCAGCCCTACGTCCTGTACCCAAGGAGGGGTCCGGTCTCTGTGTTCTGTGTGATGAATCCCAGCCCTACGTCCTGTACCCAAGGAGGGGTCCGGTCTCTTTGTTCTGTGTGATGAATCCCAGCCCTACGTCCTGTACCCAAGGAGGGGTCCGGTCTCTGTGTTCTGTGTGATGAGTCCCAGCCCTACGTCCTGTACCCAAGGAGGGGTCCGGTCTCTTTGTTCTGTGTGATGAATTCCAGCCCTACGTCCTGTACCCAAGGAGGGGTCCCGGCTCTGTGTTCTGTGTGATGAATCCCAGCCCTACGTCCTGTACCCAAGGAGGGGTCCGATCTCTTTGTTCTGTGTGATGAATCCCAGCCCTACGTCCTGTACCCAAGGAGGGGTCCCGGCTCTGTGTTCTGTGTGATGAATCCCAGCCCTACGTCCTGTACCCAAGGAGGGGTCCGGTCTCTTTGTTCTGTGTGATGAATCCCAGCCCTACGTCCTGTACCCAAGGAGGGGTCCGATCTCTTTGTTCTGTGTGATGAATCCCAGCCCTACGTCCTGTACCCAAGGAGGGGTCCCGGCTCTGTGTTCTGTGTGATGAATCCCAGCCCTACGTCCTGTACCCAAGGAGGTGTCCGGTCTCTTTGTTCTGTGTGATGAGTCCCAGCCCTACGTCCTGTACCCAAGGAGGGGTCCGATCTCTTTGTTCTGTGTGATGAATCCCAGCCCTACGTCCTGTACCCAAGGAGGGGTCCCGGCTCTGTGTTCTGTGTGATGAATCCCAGCCCTACGTCCTGTACCCAAGGAGGGGTCCGGTCTCTTTGTTCTGTGTGATGAATCCCAGCCCTACGTCCTGTACCCAAGGAGGGGTCCCGGCTCTTTGTTCTGTGTGATGAATCCCAGCCCTACGTCCTGTACCCAAGGAGGGGTCCGGTCTCTGTGTTCTGTGTGATGAATCCCATCCCTACGTCCTGTACCCAAGGAGGGATCCCGGCTCTGTGTTCTGTGTGATGAGTCCCAGCCCTACGTCCTGTACCCAAGGAGGGGTCCGGTCTCTGTGTTCTCTGTGATGAATCCCAGCCCTACGTCCTGTACCCAAGGAGGGGTCCGGTCTCTGTGTTCTGTGTGATGAATCCCAGCCCTACGTCCTGTACCCAAGGAGGGGTCCAGTCTCTTTGTTCTGTGTGATGAATCCCAGCCCTACGTCCTGTACCCAAGGAGGGGTCCGGTCTCTGTGTTCTGTGTGATGAATCCCAGCCCTACGTCCTGTACCCAAGGAGGGGTCCGGTCTCTGTGTTCTGTGTGATGAATTCCAGCCCTACGTCCTGTACCCAAGGAGGGGTCCGGTCTCTTTGTTCTGTGTGATGAATTCCAGCCCTACGTCCTGTACCCAAGGAGGGGTCCGGTCTCTGTGTTCTGTGTGATGAATCCCAGCCCTACGTCCTGTACCCAAGGAGGGGTCCGGTCTCTTTGTTCTGTGTGATGAATTCCAGCCCTACGTCCTGTACCCAAGGAGGGGTCCGGTCTCTGTGTTCTGTGTGATGAATCCCAGCCCTACGTCCTGTACCCAAGGAGGGGTCCGGTCTCTTTGTTCTGTGTGATGAATCCCAGCCCTACGTCCTGTACCCAAGGAGGGGTCCGGTCTCTTTGTTCTGTGTGATGAGTCCCAGCCCTACGTCCTGTACCCAAGGAGGGGTCCGGTCTCTGTGTTCTGTGTGATGAATCCCAGCCCTACGTCCTGTACCCAAGGAGGGGTCCGGTCTCTTTGTTCTGTGTAATGAATCCCAGCCCTACGTCCTGTACCCAAGGAGGGGTCCCGGCTCTTTGTTCTGTGTAATGAGTCCCAGCCCTACGTCCTGTACCCAAGGAGGGGTCCGGTCTCTGTGTTCTGTGTGATGAATCCCAGCCCTACGTACTGTACCCAAGGAGGGGTCCGGTCTCTGTGTTCTGTGTGATGAATTCCAGCCCTACGTCCTGTACCCAAGGAGGGGTCCGGTCTCTGTGTTCTGTGTGATGAATCCCAGCCCTACGTCCTGTACCCAAGGAGGGGTCCGGTCTCTGTGTTCTGTGTGATGAATCCCAGCCCTACGTCCTGTACCCAAGGAGGGGTCCGGTCTCTTTGTTCTGTGTGATGAATCCCAGCCCTACGTCCTGTACCCAAGGAGGGGTCCGGTCTCTTTGTTCTGTGTGATGAATCCCAGCCCTACGTCCTGTACCCAAGGAGGGGTCCGGTCTCTTTGTTCTGTGTGATGAATCCCAGCCCTACGTCCTGTACCCAAGGAGGGGTCCGGTCTCTTTGTTCTGTGTGATGAGTCCCAGCCCTACGTCCTGTACCCAAGGAGGGGTCCGATCTCTTTGTTCTGTGTGATGAATCCCAGCCCTACGTCCTGTACCCAAGGAGGGGTCCGGTCTCTGTGTTCTGTGTGATGAATCCCAGCCCTACGTCCTGTACCCAAGAGGGGTCCCGGCTCTGTGTTCTGTGTGATGAATCCCAGCCCTACGTCCTGTACCCAAGGAGGGGTCCGGTCTCTGTGTTCTGTGTGATGAATCCCAGCCCTACGTCCTGTACCCAAGGAGGGGTCCGGTCTCTGTGTTCTGTGTGATGAATCCCAGCCCTACGTCCTGTACCCAAGGAGGGGTCCGGTCTCTTTGTTCTGTGTGATGAATCCCAGCCCTACGTCCTGTACCCAAGAGGGGTCCCGGCTCTGTGTTCTGTGTGATGAATCCCAGCCCTACGTCCTGTACCCAAGAGGGGTCCCGGCTCTGTGTTCTGTGTGATGAATCCCAGCCCTACGTCCTGTACCCAAGGAGGGGTCCGGTCTCTTTGTTCTGTGTGATGAATCCCAGCCCTACGTCCTGTACCCAAGGAGGGGTCCGGTCTCTGTGTTCTGTGTGATGAATCCCAGCCCTACGTCCTGTACCCAAGGAGGGGTCCGGTCTCTGTGTTCTGTGTGATGAATCCCAGCCCTACGTCCTGTACCCCCGGAGGGGTCCGGTCTCTTTGTTCTGTGTGATGAATCCCAGCCCTACGCCCTGTACCCAAGAGGGGTCCCGGTCTCTGTGTTCTGTGTGATGAATCCCAGCCCTACGTCCTGTACCCAAGGAGGGGTCCGGTCTCTGTGTTCTGTGTGATGAATCCCAGCCCTACGTCCTGTACCCAAGGAGGGATCCGGTCTCTTTGTTCTGTGTGATGAATCCCAGCCCTACGTCCTGTACCCAAGGAGGGGTCCGGTCTCTTTGTTCTGTGTGATGAATCCCAGCCCTACGTCCTGTACCCAAGGAGGGGTCCGGTCTCTGTGTTCTGTGTGATGAATCCCAGCCCTACGTCCTGTACCCAAGGAGGGGTCCGGTCTCTGTGTTCTGTGTGATGAATCCCAGCCCTACGTCCTGTACCCAAGGAGGGGTCCGGTCTCTGTGTTCTGTGTGATGAATCCCAGCCCTACGTCCTGTACCCAAGGAGGGGTCCGGTCTCTTTGTTCTGTGTGATGAGTCCCGGCCCTACGTCCCGTACCCAAGGAGGGGTCCGGTCTCTGTGTTCTGTGTGATGAATCCCAGCCCTACGTCCTGTACCCAAGGAGGGGTCCGGTCTCTGTGTTCTGTGTGATGAGTCCCGGCCCTACGTCCCGTACCCAAGGAGGGGTCCGGTCTCTGTGTTCTGTGTGATGAATCCCAGCCCTAAGTCCTGTACCCAAGGAGGGGTCCGGTCTCTGTGTTCTGTGTGATGAATCCCAGCCCTACGTCCTGTACCCAAGGAGGGGTCCCGTCTCTGTGTTCTGTGTGATGAGTCCCGGCCCTGTGTCTGTAACCAAGGAGGGGTCCCGGCTTTGTGTTCTGTGTGATGAGTCCCGGCCCTGTGTCTGTACCCATGGAGGGGTCCCGGCTTTGTGTTCTGTGTGATGAATCCCAGCCCTACGTCCTGTACCCAAGGAGGGGTCCGGTCTCTGTGTTCTGTGTGATGAATCCCAGCCCTACGTCCTGTACCCAAGGAGGGGTCCGGTCTCTGTGTTCTGTGTGATGAATCCCAGCCCTACGTCCTGTACCCAAGGAGGGGTCCGGTCTCTGTGTTCTGTGTGATGAGTCCCATCCCTACGTCCTGTACCCCCGGAGGGGTCCGGTCTCTTTGTTCTGTGTGATGAATCCCAGCCCTACGTCCTGTACCCAAGAGGGGTCCCGGTCTCTGTGTTCTGTGTGATGAATCCCAGCCCTACGTCCTGTACCCAAGGAGGGGTCCCGGTCTCTGTGTTCTGTGTGATGAATCCCAGCCCTACGTCCTGTACCCAAGGAGGGGTCAGTTCTCTTTGATCTGTGTGATGAATACCAGCCCTACGTCCTGTACCCAAGGAGGTGTCCGGTCTCTGTGTTCTGTGTGATGAATCCCAGCCCTACGTCCTGTACCCAAGGAGGGGTCCGGTCTCTGTGTTCTGTGTGATGAATCCCAGCCCTACGTCCTGTACCCAAGGAGGGGTCCGGTCTCTGTGTTCTGTGTGATGAATCCCAGCCCTACGTCCTGTACCCAAGGAGGGGTCCGGTCTCTGTGTTCTGTGTGATGAATCCCAGCCCTACGTCCTGTACCCAAGGAGGGGTCCGGTCTCTTTGTTCTGTGTGATGAATCCCGGCCCTACGTCCTGTACCCAAGGAGGGGTCCGGTCTCTGTGTTCTGTGTGATGAATCCCAGCCCTACGTCCTGTACCCAAGGAGGGATCCGGTCTCTTTGTTCTGTGTGATGAATCCCAGCCCTACGTCCTGTACCCAAGGAGGGTTCCGGTCTCTTTGTTCTGTGTGATGAATCCCAGCCCTACGTCCTGTACCCAAGGAGGGGTCCGGTCTCTTTGTTCTGTGTGATGAATCCCAGCCCTACGTCCTGTACCCAAGGAGGGGTCCGGTCTCTGTGTTCTGTGTGATGAATCCCAGCCCTACGTCCTGTACCCAAGGAGGGGTCCGGTCTCTGTGTTCTGTGTGATGAATCCCAGCCCTACGTCCTGTACCCAAGGAGGGGTCCGGTCTCTGTGTTCTGTGTGATGAATCCCAGCCCTACGTCCTGTACCCAAGGAGGGGTCCGGTCTCTGTGTTCTGTGTGATGAATCCCAGCCCTACGTCCTGTACCCAAGGAGGGGTCCGGTCTCTGTGTTCTGTGTGATGAATCCCAGCCCTACGTCCTGTACCCAAGGAGGGGTCCGGTCTCTGTGTTCTGTGTGATGAATCCCAGCCCTACGTCCTGTACCCAAGGAGGGGTCCGGTCTCTGTGTTCTGTGTGATGAATCCCAGCCCTACGTTCTGTACCCAAGGAGGGGTCCGGTCTCTGTGTTCTGTGTGATGAATCCCAGCCCTACGTCCTGTACCCAAGGAGGGGTCCGGTCTCTGTGTTCTGTGTGATGAATCCCAGCCCTACGTCCTGTACCCAAGGAGGGGTCCCGTCTCTGTGTTCTGTGTGATGAGTCCCGGCCCTGTGTCTGTACCCAAGGAGGGGTCCCGGCTTTGTGTTCTGTGTGATGAATCCCAGCCCTACGTCCTGTACCCAAGGAGGGGTCCGGTCTCTTTGTTCTGTGTGATGAATCCCATCCCTACGTCCTGTACCCAAGGAGGGGTCCGGTCTCTTTGTTCTGTGTGATGAATCCCATCCCTACGTCCTGTACCCCCGGAGGGGTCTGGGCTCTGTTTGCCATGTTCCTGTCTCTCCCTCGACCAAGGCTCTGTGCTCACGTCATGTCCATGTGCTTCGCCCCGCAGGATGCTGGGATTTCCTCGTCCTGTGCTGAGGTTCCCTTGCCCCGTCCAGGAGTCTCACGTCCAGCCCTGTGCCTCTCCTCTTCCGGTAGACACTTCTCCTCACCGGGACCTGGGGTCCGAGCCCGAGTCAAGACCCAGGTTCTGGGTCCTTGTCCACTCTCTGGCTCGGTGTCCAACCGCAGGCTCCTAGTTCCCAGTTCCATGTCCTGGTTCCCTATCCCAGTCAGGTCCTAGCCCAGGCCCGGAATCCTTGTCTCGTCCGGGGCCGGTCATGTCCACTGTCCTTTCTTCCCCATTTTCCTCGCTTCATTCTCACGCCTAGTCCTGTCCCTGGCAGCTCAGTGTCTGTGTCTTACATTTGGGTCCGCTCCCAGCGCCCTTCCTGACAATCCCACCGTACGGAAACGAATAAACACTCGGCGGCCTGATGAACGGGGTCTCGGCCCGAAACGTCGACTGCTCAATTCATTTCCGTCGATGCTGTCCGGCCTGCTGAGCTCCTCCGGCATTTTCGTGCGGGTGTGTCTGAAAGGCTGACTTGATACTTGCGCGTACGGGCTACGCCGCAGCCTACGCCGTTGCCCTGATGTTTACTGAGTCTGCCTACGCCGTAGCGGGCATGCGTCGGGGAGCGCCAAAAAGCTAGTTGGCGGTGGGGTTTCTACGCCACTGTGCTGAGCTTCTTCGTGAGAAACATGGACGAGGAAATGCATTTCAAACATTTTCGCATGTCGGCAGGTAGATTTGACGATCCGGTTCGTGTATTTCGTGTCAATGTAGGCACAGCCTACAAACATGGCGGAGAAGAAGCCAACGGAAATGCGTAGGAGGAAATGCGATGCTACCAAGCGGACCAATCACAGTTATTGCGGTTTGCGTCACAACGACGCATGAGTAAAGGCTGATTTATACTTGGGGGTCGCGACTACGCTGGTGGAGGGTTGTGACTAGCGGTGCCCCACAAGGATCGGTTCTGGGACCCCCTACTTTTCGTGAGCTTTATGGACGACCTGGATGTGGGGGTAGACGGGTGGGACAAATGGCACAAAGGTTGGTGGTGTTGTGGATAGTGTAGAGGACTGTCGAAGATTGCAGAGAGACATTGATAGGATGCAGAAGTGGGCTGAGAAGTGGCAGATGGAGTTAAACCAGGAGAAGTGTGAGGTGGTACACTTTGGAAAGACAAACTCCAAGGCAGAGTGCAAAGTAAATGGTAGTGTGTACCAAAAGTAAAGGTACTTGGTCGTGCGGAGAAGCAGTGGGATCTAGGGGTACATGCCCACAGATCCCTGAAAGTTGCCTCACAGGTAGATAGGGTAGTTAAGAAAGCTTATGGGGTGTTAGCTTTCAAAAGTCGAGGGATAGAGTTTAAGAGACGCGATGTAATGATGCAGCTCTATAAAACTCTGGTTAGGCCAACTTGGAGTACTGTGTCCAGTTCTGGTCGCCTCACTATAGGAAGGATGTGGAAGCATTGGAAACGGTACAGAGGAGATTTACCAGGATGCTGCCTGGTTTAGAGAGTATGGATTATGATCAGAGATTAAGGGAGCTAGGGCTTTACTCTTTGGAGAGAAGGAGGATGAGAGGAGATATGATAGAGATGTACAAGATATTAAGAGGAATAGACAGAGTGGACAGCCAGCGCCTCTTCCCCAGGGCACCACTGCTAAGTACAAGAGGACATGGCTTTAAGGTAAGGGGAGGGAAGTTCAAGGGGGATATTAGAGGAAGGTTTTTTACTCAGAGAGTGGTTGGTGCGTGGAATGCACTGCCTGAGTCAGTGGTTGAGGCAGATACACTAGTGAAGTTTAAGAGACTACTAGACAGGTATACGGAGGAATTTAAGGTGGGGGGGTTATATGGGAGGCAGGGTTTGAGGGTCGGAACAACATTGTGGGCCGAATGGCCTGTACTGTTCTAAAAGGGATGTGGAGGACCAAGAGATCAGCGCTGAGCACATAAACACGTTAGGGCGCTTAGAGGTCACGGAAGAGGAAATACTGGGGCTCCTAATGAGTATTAAGGTGGATAAGTCCCCATGGTCTGATGGGATTTGCCCCAGGTTGTTGAAGGAGGCAAGCGATTAGATGAGAGCTGAGATTGCTGGGGACTTGAGCAGTATTTGCACGTCCTCTCCAGGTAAGGTCCTGGTCGACTGGCGAGTAGAATAGAACAAGGAGAATTCCTGGGAACTATAGACCGGGATAAGGTATATGAGAATTTGGAAAGCTGTGGCCTTTCCAAACTATTCTAGACTACCTGAAACAACACAAAACTACACTCGACTACCTGAAACAACACAAAACTACACTCGACTACCTGAAACAACACAAAATTACACTAGACTACCTGAAACAACACAAAACTACACTAGACTACCTGAAACAACACAAAACTACAGTCGACTACCTGAAACAACACAAAACTACACCAGACTACCTGAAACAACACAAAACTACACTAGACTACCTGAAACACCACAAAACTACACAGGACTACCTGCAACAACAGAAAACTACACTCCACTACCTGAAACGACACAAAACTACACTAGACTACCTGAAAGAACACAAAACTACACTAGACTACCTGAAACAACACAAAACTACACTCGACTACCTG
>NW_026780760.1:0-26351 GCF_030144855.1 Hypanus sabinus | reverse complement strand
CCTGTTTCATATATTTGCACTTTTACAGTACTGTGTTAGTTAGTTTACTAATAAACACTGTTAGTTTCAGTAATACCAGACTCCAAAGTGTATTCCATTTCTGCTGGTTACGTAACCCGTTAACGGCGTACGTTACAAATCGGGGGCTCGTCCGGGGCAAAATAGATTTAAGGACAAAAGTAGTGTTTAATCTCCTTGTTCCACTTTTTTTCCTTGCTGATCTTCGTCTTCAGCTCTAGATCGTTAGGTAAGGTGGGGGTGGGGTAGTTGATAGTGGTGGGAGTGATGGTCCGGAGTTTCTCGTAGAATACTCGTGGTCGGTTATTGTGCTACATTCTGTAGTCTGTGCACAAATCGGCCATTACGTGCCGGTTGTGGGGGAACGGAACTTGCATGTTGCCTTTGCATTCGTTTGTTCTGTAGCAGGGTCTAACTCTACACAGTCAGATAATAATAGATAAGTCAGTGTGACGAGCCTTCCGCTCTCTCTCTCTCTCCTCTCTCTCTCTCTCTCTCTCTCTCTCTCTCTCTCTCTCTCTCTCTCTCTCTCTCTCCCCCCCTCTCTCTCTCTCTCTCTCTCTCTCTCTCTCTCTCTCAATCCATCTCTCTCTCCAGCCAACGTTACACCAGCAGCTGCGTCGACCTGAACTGAACTGAACTGAAGTCTTCACCATCGTAAGACTGTCCATTTACCCCTAGACTTTGAAACCGCTTGGTTTTGCTTGTTATGTTTACACCTCCGTATATATCATTGCTAAACTGTTTCAAATATTTGCATTTTATAGTACTGTGTTACCTAGTTCACTATTAAACTCTATTAGTTGCAGTAATTCCAGACTGCAACGTATATTCCATTTCTGCTTGTTCGGTAACCCGGTCACGGTGTACGTGACACTACACTGGGTCTAACACTACACAGTCTGCTAATAATGGAAAGTCAGAAATACGAAACTGTGGTAATTACTCCCTCACAGTTCTACAGCAGTTGTAATTGAACCTGAAATACGGTCAAAACAACCCATTTTCACCTCTACCGATCACTGCCCCCTACCCCCAAGATCACGGTGAACACGGTTTACACATCGATGTAAATAATAGCCTGTTTTTTCATCGTGGTTGGAGCTTGTACTAGGTATAAGACTTACACCGCACTCAGGACCCTCTCAGCCCATTCTCAAGCCTTGATTCTATTCCGTAGGAATATAATAAATATTAAGATATAGGCTACAGAACCAATCCTCCTGCAAGTTTCCGATGATGGTGATATCAGCCAGGTCGGCATTGTTGTTCAAACCCAGCTAGCGAGCAATGCCTGACTCTAGTCCGTCCCCCGTGAAGAAGCAGGGTCGCCAAAACTGAGGCCCTGCACGCAGTCGCAGAGATCCCAGGAGCCAACGGGGGTATGGGGTGAAAAATTCAAAATGAAATTCAATCAGAATGAAAATGTTTTACTAGGTAAAGCCTGCAAAGCCTCGTTAATCTTTCAGGAAGGGAGTGGGCAGCGGGAAAGACTGTCGGCTTGTTTCCCATGTCCGTGCAGAATTTACATAACATACATACACAACGATTTCCTTGCTAGCAAAAGTGACGCTTAATCGCCTTGTTCCTCATTTTCCTTGCTGACCTTCGCCCTCTTATTTGACCTTGCTGACGAGCACGGTTGTTAGCTGGGGGTCAGGTAGTTGGTAGTGGTGTGAATGGTGGTCCGAATGTTCTTGCAGAATAGTCCTGGCGAGTAACTGTACTGCATTCTATAGACACTGCAGACATCGGCCATTCCCTGCTGGTCCTGGAGCAAGGGAAGGTGCATGTTGTAATTGAATTCGTTTGCTCTGCAGCAATGTCTCAAACTGCAGTATCTGCTAATTATAGAAAACAGAATGGGAATCTGTTGTCATCATTTCCTCATTTTTCAGCCGTTCAAAATTGAACCAGAAATACTGTCAGAGCAACTCAGTATCTCCTTTATAGAACATAGAACATAGAACAGTACAGCACAGTGCAGGCCCTTCGGCCCACAATGTTCTGCCGACCATTAATCCTTACTCCCATATAAACCCCATCTTAAATTCCTCCAAATACCTGTATAATAGTCTCTTAAACTTCATTAGTGTATCTGCTTCCATCACTGACTCAGGCAGTGCATTCCACGCACCAAACACTCTCTGAGTAAAAAACCTTCCTCTAATATCCCCCTTGAACTTCCCTCCCCTTACCTTAAAACCACGTCCTCTTGTACTGAGTAGTGGTGCCCTGGAGAAGAGGCGCTGTTTGTCCAATCCATCTGTTCCTCTTAATATTTTGTACACCTCTATCATGTCTCTATCATGTCTCCTCTCATCCTCCTCTTCGCCACAGAGTAAAGCCCTAGCTCACTTAATCTCTGATCATAATCCATACTCTCTAAACCAGGCAGCATCCTGGTAAACCCTCTCTGTACCCTTTCCAACGCTGCCACATTATTTCTATAGCGAGGCGACCAGGACTGGACACAATTCTCCAAGCAACACACACACAAAATGCCGGTGGAGCGCAGCAGGCCAGGCAGCATCTATAGGGAGAAGCACTGTCGACGTTTCGGGCCGAGACCCTTCGTCAGGCCTAAGGAAAGGGACTAAGAGATGTAAGCGCTGTAATCAATACTGACAGTACGTCTATATTTTCCTGTGTCATTTCTGCTCAGACGGGTTATGTTCAGATTAGGTTTTTCAGAAAGCAGAGATATTCTCTCGGTCAGGTGTCTTCTAACCATCTCTTATCTGAATTGTGTCCTTAGCGTCACAGGTGAATACAACTTTATTGTTCACTTCCTGAGAACTGTAAGAGTTGATGTTTACATTGACACGAGACACGGGCTCTGCAAGTCGAACTGATAGAGGAATGGAATTGCTCCTTCCCACTGCAGTCCGATCTTATCAGTTGGGCTCTGCAGACCAGGATACAATCGGGTCCGACAGATTGGCCTGAATGGCAAATGACGTGGAGCTTATGAAAAGAGGTTCCCGGCTACAGTCGTACGGAATCATGGAGAAGACGCCTTTTATTTCGTTTGCCTCTTTTTCCTTGCCGGCATATTTTCATTTCATTTAAGTTTGGTTCGTTCAGTATGCCCCGAGGCTGAATTTCAGTCACAAAGGGATCGATTCCTTCTCTTCGTGAAGTCACGCCCGCCCTGCTCGGAGGTCTGTACTCTGAGAAACAGATCGACTTCTCAAAACTTCAGGAGCTTCACTGCACAGTCGGCGGTGATTCCAAATGAAGCTGTCGGTGTAATACTTACAAGCATTGGGCACAGAATGTCCCTCTGTGACAGAGGCAGATAACCCGGCACAGTTCTCCATTATTTTAGCTTCAGACTTGAAATTCACCGGCAAGCAAAGGGCATGGGAAGGGTCCGGGCAGAGGCGAGGCGAGGCGAGGTAAAGCTCCAGGCAGAGGCAAGGCGAGGCGAGGCAAGGCTGCAGGAGGGACTTGAAGCGAAGGGATAAAGACAGGGTGCTTGGCCAAGGGCTGAATCCTGAAGCTATTTACGAGGCCAGTCCAAACAAAAATCAGCTGCCTCAACAGAAGCTGGGGAAACGCGGAAAACCTGGAATAAGGAACATGGACCGGACCGTGAACAGGAATGGGAATTTCACGGACCGGATCATGACCGTGTCCTAAGGGCCTCTGGTATATCTGCTCCACCTTCCCCGTCCCTGACAACACAGCTTGCTTTTCTTTTCTTGACGATTAAAGTAGACGGTGCAGAATAGCGTGAAAGTTGCAAAATAAAATTGCTCGGATGTTGAAGCGCTTGTTGGATGTGGAATATTGACAGAAAGTTTCACTTGCACAGCACTGTAATCGTTACTGACAGGCCGCTGTGTGTTATGGTAACTTTGTTTTCAACCTGACAAGTATAATTCTACGGTCAACGTTGATGACCGACTCGGTGGCGTAGTCCTGTCCTGTCTGCACATAACTTGTTCCATTGCGCCCTCTAGTGTCAGCTTCTGTAATCATTGTTTCTGTAATCAGTAATCCGGAAGGCAATTTGACGTAATGAGCTACCTGCAAACTTACATTTCACTTGAAGGTAGATCTTAGCGCGGTCACAAGTGAAAACATTTATTGATATTTTCCTGTGTCGTTTCTGTGAAGATGGGCTATGTTCAGATGAGCTTTTTCTGAAGATTGAGACCTCCTGTCATTATCCTGGAAGGGTTTGTCATCATTTATCCATGTCCTTCTTTGAGGAATTCCCTTGTTCGTCACCAGTGACTTCAACCTTAACGTTATTTTCCACGGGACTTCAACTTCCACGCTGGGATGATTCCTGAAATCAGAACAAAATTTCCCAAACACAACGGATTCGATCGTGTAATTCTGTTCCATCCACAAATAGTAACGAAGCGGGTAAAAAATGCATCTTCACAACAGAATTTTCACATCTCCCCGGGAATCTTAATTTTTTCATTAACAGTGTACAAAGTTGCAGAGATGGGGAAGGTTCTCGGGACCGGAGAGGGTTACAGAGACTGATGGGAACAGCAATGGAGGTGTTTACAGAGACAGGGTGGTTGTAGGGGACAGAAATGGGGAGATATGTAGTGCTTGCCGTGTGCTTCAGAAACAGGGAAGGGGAGGTTCGGATAGAGGGTTGTACGGTCTTGACGGATTTACAGACAGAGAGCGGTGAGACCCGGCAAGGACTGGGAGACCCTGTTGCCGAGGACCTAAGCTTCGATTGCCTGAAAAATCGGGATCTCCCAGTGGTCACCCATCACGACGGGTTACCTGAAGAGATCTTTCCTTTCACCTCTCAACTGGATTTGACTGAATTTCATGACAACGGAGGCGCTGAAGATGTTGGAAATATCAAGAAAATATCAAGGAAAATACACACAGGCAGTCAGGCAGTCTCTGTGGAGAAGGAACGTTAAAGATTTCAAGTTGACATCCTCCGTCAGAACTGCTGGACGAATGTCTTCGTTCCCATGTCCTCCCTCTTTAATGTTATGTTACTCATACCCCCGGCAAGATTGGTTCGCTCACTGTGTCCGGCGGCTGTACTTTATTCACAAAGGGGTAGCTTCCATAACTTAGTGAAGTCAGGTTTGCACTGCTCTGGGATCTGTATTCTGAGAAACGCATCTACTTCTCAAAACGTCAGGGATTTAACATTAAATATTATGCGCCTTGCTCTTAAAATAGTATTTTAAATATCCGGCAAATGACCTCGAAATAAATCCCTCCAGACCCTCCATGATACGCTGCTCCATATTTACCACATACTTTCTTTTTCCTCTGGTGACCGACGTCGACAGAAGACCACAGCATGAAAATTGCAAAATTGCAAAATTAAATCACTTGGACGATTAAGCTGTCCATTGAAGTGGAATATCGGCAGAATATTTTTATTTACACGACAGGCTGATCTTTACGGAAAAGCCGCTGCGTTTCACCGTTACGTTGTTCTGAACCTGGCAAGTACAATTTCCACTGGCAACGTTGACAACTGACTCGATGGTGTCACCCTGTCCTGTCTGCTGTCAGCTCCACTGCGCCATCTAGAGTCAGCATTGGGAACGGACTGGACATTGCAAGTTGATTTCAGTCTTGTGACAGTATCTGTGACAACCGGACCCTGCGGCTGAATCCCGATGTTGCCTGACCCATCTACAACAGAAATAGAGATTGTATGCTGTTTCTCTGATCGGTGATATTGAGTGTAAACTAACGTAATGATCTAACTGCGTACCTACAGCATGTCAGTTCTGTCAGATGTCTTCTAATCATGTTTTATCTGCATTGAGCCCTTAGACTCACAGGGGAATACAACTTTATCGTTGTTTTTTCTGAGAGGGAAATAGTGATGTTTACATTGACACGAGACACGGGCTCTGCCAATAGAACTGAAAGAGTAATGGAATCTCTCCTTTCTACTGCAGTCCAACCACATCAGCTGGGCTCTGTAGACCAAGTTACTAAATGGTGTTTATGAAAAGGAGCTCCCGGCCACAATTCTACGGATTTATTTTGTCGGTCTCTTTTTTTACTGCTGGCTTAATTTAATTTGATTTGAATTTGGTTCATTCAGTATGTCCAGCAGCTGAACTTCGTTCACAAACGGATCGATTCCTTAACTTCGTGAAGTCACGTCCGCCCTGCTCGGAGGTCTGTACTCTGAGAAACAGATCTGCTTCTCAAAACTTCAGCAGTTTCACTGCACAGTCGGTGGTGATTCCAAATGAAGCTGCGGGTGTCAAGATAAGCGATGGGCAATCCTGTTTACAAGCACGGGTACAGAACGGCCTTCTATAACAGAGGCAGATAAACCGGCACGGTTCTACATTATTTTTATAAATAAAGAGTTAAAATGTTCTAACAAGAATGAGACATTATTCGCTGTAGACTTAAATAAACATCTAATTCAAATTGGTTTTGAAATAAACCTGGCTCTTTGACTTACGAATATGTCCCTTAAGGCCCTGTGGTATATCTGCTCCATCTTTCCCGTCCCTGACAACGCAGCTTCTTTTTTCTCTGACGATTAAAGTAGACAGAATAGAATAGCGTGAAAGTTGCAAAATAAAATTGCTCGGATGTTGAAGCGGTGGTTGGATGTGGAATATTGACCGAAACGTTCAGTTGCCCGGCACTGTGATCTTAACAGAAAGGCCGCTGTGTTTGATGGTTACTTTGTACTCAACCTGACAAGTATAATTTCTAGGGTCAACGTTGATTACCGACTCGGTGGCGTAGTCCTGTCCTGTCTATAACTTGTCCCATTGCGCCCTCTAGTGTCAGCATCCGTAATCATTGTTTCTGTAATCAGTAATCCGGAAGGCAATTTGACGTAATGAGCTACCTGCAAACTTACAGTTCACTTGAAGGTAGATAGATCTCAGCGCGGTCACAAGTGAAATCATTGCTTACAGTACATTTATATTTTCCTGTGTCGTTTCTGTGAAGATGGGCTATGTTCAGATCAGCTTTTTCTGAAGATTGAGACCTCCTGCCATTATCCTGGATGGGTTTATCATCATTTATCCATGTTCTTCTTTGAGGAATTCCTTTGTTCGTCACAAGTGACTTCAACCTTAACGTTGTTTTCCATGGGATTTCAACTTCCACCCTGGGTAGATGATTCCTGAAATCAGAACAGAATTTCCCAAACACAACGGATTCGATCGTGTAATTCTGTTCCATCCCCAAATAGTAACGAAGCGGGTAAAAAAATGCATCTTCACAACAGAATGTTCACATTTCCCCGGGAATCTTAATTTTTTCGTTGACAGTATACACAGTTGCAGAGATGGGGAAGGTTATCGGGACCATAGAGGGTTACAGAGACTCTGTCGGAAGCAGCAATGGAGGTGTTTACAGAGACCGGCTGCTTGTAGGGGACAGAAATGGAGAGATGTGTAGTGCTGGCCGGGTGCTTCAGAAACAGGGAAGGGTAAAGGGGAGGGGAGGTTCGGATAGAGGGGTGTACGGTGTTGACGGATTTACAGACAGAGAACGCTGAGACCCGGCAAGGATTGGGAGACCCTATTGCCGAGGACCTGAAAAATCGGGATCTCCCAGAGGTCACGCATCAGGACGGGTAACCTGAAGAGATCTTCCCTTTGACCTATAAATTGGATTTGACTGAATTTTATGACAACGTAGGTGCTGGGGTTGTTGGAAATATCAAGAACAAGGACATCCCGGAATACACACAGGCGATCGGGCAGCCCCTGTGGAGAAGGAACATTAAAGATTTCAAGTTGAAATCCGCCGTCAGAACTGCTGGACGAATGTAGTCGTTCCCATGTCCCTCCCGCTCCGGTCACGGTACATTTAACATTTTAGTGCCGCTTTGTTTTTCCCTGCCTTCCCGTCCTGCATCGCAATGTCGAATTCTGCTTCTCTTTTCACAGATGCTGCCCGACCTGCTGAGTGTTTTCAGCGGTTTATGTTTCTACCCCTTAATGTTATGTTACTCCTACCCCCGGTACCTGACTCCAAGATTGGTTCGCTCACTGTGTCCGGCGGCTGCATTTTATTCACAAAGGTGTAGCTTCCTTAACTTAGTGAAGTCAGGCTTGCACTGCTCGGGGATCTGTATTCTGAGAAACGCATCTACTTGTCAAAACGTCAGGAGATTCACTCGACAATATGTGGTGATGTCAAGTGAAGCTGCTACTGTGAAGAGCGGCTTTGAGCGATCCTGATGACAAGCATCGGCCCGCGGTTACTGAGGCAGAAAGACCTCCATAATTTTAACCGGGGAGCTCTACCTGCTCTTTAGTTCTCTATCCTCTGGGAAATATGAAATATTATGCGCCTTGCCCTTAAATTAGTATTTTAAATATCCGGCAAATTGACCTCGAAATGAATCCCTCCAGACCCTCCTTGATGTCTGCAGCTCTGCTCCATCTTGACTACATATATTTTATCCCTCTGGTGAATGACGTCAATAGAAGACCACAACATGAAAATTGTTAAATTGTGAAATAAAATTACTTGGACGTTTAAGCGGTCCATTGAAGTGGAATATGGGCAGAAACTTTTATTTACGCGACAGGCTGATCTTTAGAGAAAAGCCGCTGCGTTTCACCGTTACGTTGTTCTGAACCTGGCAAGTACAATTTCCACTGGCAAAGTTGACTATTGACTCGATGGTGTCACCCTGTCCTGTCTGCTGTCAGCTCCACTGCGCCATCTAGAGTCAGTATTGGGAACTGACTGGACAGAACAAGTTAATTTTAGACTTGTGACAGTATGTCTGACAACCGGACGCTGCGGCTGAATCCCCAAGTTGCCTGACCCATCTACAGCAGAAATAGAGATTGTATGCTGATTCTGTGATCGGTGATATTGAGTGTAAACTAACGTAATGATCTATCTGCTTACCTACAAAATATCAGTACGGTCAGATGTGTTCTAATCATACTCTATCTGAATTGAGCCCTTAGAGTCACAGGGGAATACAAGTGTACCGTTGTTTTTTTCTGAGAGTGTAATAGTTGATGTTTACATTGACACGAGACACGGGCTGTGCCAATCGAACTGAAAGAGGAATGGAATTATTCCTTTCTACTGCAGTCCAATCATTTCAGCTAAGAAGCTGTAGACCAAATTGCGATCGTGACCGACGTATTGGTCTAAATGGCAAATGAATGACAGGTTATGAAGAGTGGGGCGCGGCGTCAGTTCCACGGGGTCATGGAGAGGTCATGGAATTTACTTTTTTTTTCGATTGCCGAAGGCTCTGCTCCCGCACTATACAGCTCTATGTATGATATTAAATAGTTTCCATTGGAGGGAGAGTCACGAACAAAGCGACGTAATCATCACATTAATGTTCGGCCTTTGAGAAACCAGAGGTCCATGAGCCAATAATCATCAGAGGATCAGAGGTGGATGGGTCAGGAACTTTAAATTTCTGGCTGCCACTCTCTCAGAAGAACGGTCCTGGAGCCACAGTGGAGATGTAATTGCGTGGAAAGCACGAGAACTGTTTTAATTCCTCAGGAGCCTGACGAGATCCGGCATGTCATGAAATACCTCGGCCAACCTCTGTGGATGTGTTGCGGGACGTGCACTGAGAGTCTGCAGTTTAACATCCTGTGGGAAGACCGATGTCTCCGAGCGGCAAATTACACAGCAGGTGGCGCAGTCGTCCCAGTACGTCACGGGCACAACCTTGCAAACCATTGAGCAGATCCAAGTTTATTTCAGACTAGTGACTGTATCTGTGACAACCGGACTCTGCGGCTGAATCTTGATTTTGCCTGACCCATCTGCAGCTTAAATAGTGATTGTATGTTGTTTCTGTGATCGGTAATATTGAATGTAAAGTAATGTAATGATGTACCTGCATACCTATAAGATATTAGGTCGGTTAGATATCTTCTCACCATGTTTTATCTGAATTGAGCCCTTAGCGTCACAGGAGAACACAACGGTATCGTTTTTTTCTGAGAGTGTAAGAGTTGATGTTTACATTGACACGAGACACGGACTCTGCCAATAGAACTGACAGAGGAATGGCATCACTCCTTTCTACTGCAGTCCAACCACATCAGCTGGGCTCTGTAGACCAAGTTAGGAAATTGAGTTTATGAAAAGGAGTTCCCGGCCACAATTCTCCGGATTTATTTTTTCTGTCTCTTTTTTCACTGCTGGCTTAATTTAATTTGATTTAAATTTGGTTCATTCAGTATGTCCAGTAGCTGAACTTCGTTCAGAAACGGATCGATTCCTTAACTTCGTGAAGTCACGTCCACCCTGCTCGGAGGATTGTACTCTGAGAAACAGATCTGCTTCTCAAATCTTCAGCTGGCTCACTGCAGAGGCGGTGGTGATTCCAAATGAAGCTGCGGGTGTCAAGAGAAGCGATGGGCAATCCTGGTTACAAGCACGGGTACAGAACGGCCTTCTATGACAGAGGCAGATAAACCGGCACGGTTCTACATTTTTTTTTTTCTAAATAAAGAGTCTGGCAAGCATGAGACATTATTCGGTGTAAACTTAAATAAGCATCTAAATTGGTTTTGAAATAAACCCGACTCTTTGAGTTATAAATATGTCCCTTAAGGCCCTGTGGTATATCTGCTCCATCTTCCCCGTCCCGGACAACGCAGCTTTTTTTTTTCTCTCTGACGATTAAAGTAGTCGGAACAGAATAGCGTGAAAGTTGCAAAATAAAATTGCTCGGACGTTGAAGCGGTGGTTGGATGTGGAATATTGACCGAAACGTTCACTTGCCCGGCACTGTGATCTCAACAGAAAGGCCGCTGTGTTTGATGGTTACTTTGTACTCAACCTGACAAGTATAATTTCTAGGGTCAACGTTGATTACCGACTCGGTGGCGTAGTCCTGTCCTGTCTTTAACTTGTCCCATTGCGCCCTCTAGTGTCAGCATCCGTAATCATTGTTTCTGTAATCAGTAATCCGGAAGGCAATTTGACGCAATGATCTACCTGCAAACTTACAGTTCACTTGAAGGTAGATAGATCTCAGCGCGGTCACAAGTGAAATCATTGCTTACGGTACATTTATATTTTCCTGTGTCGTTTCTGTTAAGATGGGTTATGTTCAAATCAGCTTTTTCTGAAGATTGTGACTTCCTGTCATTATCCTGGACGGGTTTGTTATCATTTATACATGTTCTTCTTTGAGGAATTCCCTTGTTCGTCACAAGTGACTTCAACCAAAACGTTGTTTTCCATGGGACTTCAACTTCCACCCTGGGTAGATGATTCCTGAAATCAGAACAGAATTTCCCAAGCACAACGGATTCAAACTTGTAATTCTGTCCCATCCACAAATAGTAACGAAGCGGGTAAAAAAATACAACTTCACAACAGAAGGTCCAGATCTCCCTGGAAATCTTAATTTTTTCGTTAACAGTGTACACAGTTGCAGAGATGGGGAAGGTTCTCGGGACGGGAGAGGGTTACAGAAATTCTGATGGGAACAGCAATGGAGGTGTTTACAGAGACAGGGTGGTTGTAGGGGACAGAAATGGGGTGATGTGTAGTTCTTGCCGGGTGCTTCAGAAACAGGGAAGGGTAAAGGGGAGGAGAGGTTCGGATAGAGGGGTGTACGGTGTTGACGGATTTACAGACAGACAGCGGTGAGACCCGGCAAGGATTCTGAGACCCTGTTGCCGAGGACCTGAAAAATCGGGATCTCCCAGTGGTCACCCATCAGGACGGGTTACCTGAAGAGATCTTTCCTTTCACCTATAAACTGGATTTGACTGAATTTTATGACAACGTAGGCGCTGGGGTTGTTGGAAATATCAAGAAAAAGGACACCCCGGAATACACACAGGCGGTCAGGCAGCCCCTGTGGAGAAGGAACATTAAAGATTTCAAGTTGAAATCCTCCGTCAGAACTGCTGGACGAATGTCTTCGTTCCCAAGTCCGGCTCGCTCCGGTGACGTTTCATTTAACATTTTAGTGCCGCTTTGTTGTTCCCTGCCTTCCCGTCCTGCATCGCAATGTCGACTTCTGCTTCTCTTTTCACAGATGCTGCCCGACCTGCTGAGTGTTTTCAGCGGTTTATGTTTCTACCCCTTAGTGTTATGTTACTCCTACCCCCGGTACCTGACTCCAAGATTGGTTCGCTCGCTGTGTCCGGCGGCTGCATTTTATTCACAAAGGGGTAGCTTCCTTAACTTAGTGAAGTCAGGCTTGCACTGATCGGGGATCTGTATTCTGAGAAACGCATCTACTTCTCAAAACGTCAGGAGTTTCACTCGACAATATGTGGTGATGTCAAGTGAAGCTGCTACTGTGAAGAGCGGCTTTGAGCGATCCTGATGACAAGCACCGGCCTTCGGTTACTGAGGAAGAAAGACGGACGTGGCACTCCATAATTTTAACCGGAGAGCTCTACCCGCTCTTTAGTTCTCTATCCTCTGGGAAATATGAAATATTATGCGCCTTGCCCTTAAATTGTTAATTTAAATATCCGGTAAATTGACGTTGAAATAAATCCCTCCAGACCCTCCTGGAGGCGCTGTGGTCGATCACTGCGGGAGGTCCCAGCCGCGCGGGTCGTGGAGGTCGGAGAAGATCGAATAGCGGACCGCAGTCTTCGATGGTTGAGCTCCAACGATTGTGCACTGAACCCTGATAAGTTCTGGCGCCTTTTCTTTCTTTTCTTCCTTTTGATATATATTGTATCGCTATTAAACACTTGGTTCTAGTAAGATATGTACAGGGTATTCTGTGAAAGTACCTGGTGTGCGGTTTGATAGTGTGTGTGCGAGATTTTGCTCAGGAGCACGTCACAGCATCCACGTACACGGGAGGCGCGATTTGGCGGGTGGACGGAATTTCCCCGCGACATACACCAGCCGATTGCGTGAGGGTTACATTTGCAACCGTTATCCATGTCTCCCCCATTTGTCTGCCAGGTGTCACGTCTTCACTCCGAGATATCACTGAAGATCGAGACTCACTTCGTATCGAAGCCGCTGAGTTCTCTCACCTCAATCCAGACTCCGACATCCAATGACGTCACCCTCATGGGTTCACCACCCTCATGCTTCCACCAACATTCGCCCTCTCAACTTTGCCCTGGGAGATAGAAACATTGATACACAGAAACCCTGCAGAGCGTTGCAGGCCCTTCGGCCCACAAAGAATGAACGAGAGTTAAATGTTAGAACCCCAAAGCACCCTCCCCCAGCTCTCCCCCTCCAACCCCTCATAAGCGGCAGCGCGCAACCATCCCCTCTCCGCCCCCACCGGCAAAAATGACATCGGCACCCCCACCGATCACCGGTCAACAGCAAAGACACGGACTTGCAGTGACCCCGAAGACTTCGCCTTTCACCCGGTATTCGATATTCCACAGGTTCTCTCCCTAATCAGGGAGGAGGAGGGGCGAACATTTTCCCACCTTGACGGGAGTGGCCACCCCGATGCTCTTTTCTACAGCCAGCAGTTGCCAGGAACCACTTTCCCGCCCTCCGACGCACACCGCTGTCACAGAGGCACAAGTTGCATTTGGACAGCGCGGGAGGTGCGGGTGTGGGGGGGGGGGGGGGGGGTCCAAACATGGGCTTGGAGAAGGGGTTTTCCAGGCACTGGGAAGTGCAGAATTAGCGGTCGGGTTTGTCAAATAAACAACAATGTAACGTAATCAAGGAATCTTGTGGAATATAAAAACACATCGTGGTGACCAATACACAGTGAATTATCAAATTCTGATCCAGACCATGACCGTGAGTAGAACATTAATACTGGGATGACTTGTTTGAGGTGTCTGAGATACTGACAAAATGCAACACTCGATGGGTGATTGAATAAACACCCGGATATCTGGTGGGGTTGCAGAAGGTGCATCCTTTGTTGTTGAACACGTGTCTCTTCAACGCTGTTATTCTCATGCAGTGTCAGCGGCTGGTGCGTGGATGTGTCAAGGGCGCTCGTGTAAAATGGCTCCAAGTTAGAATCGCCTTCCCTTTGCGCGTCCATGGTTGCTATCTGATCAATTGACTCTGTCCTGGATTATATATTTTGCATCAGGAAACATTTTAAATCCTATTCAAATCAGATGCTCCACCATAGCGCAGCTGGTTGCAGTTCACTGGCCATTGTCAGATCATATTGAACAGAAACTTCAGATGACCATTTCCCCCGCACCCTGACTAACCCATCACTCAGAAACCACGCCAGAAGTTCCGGATTGGCCAGAAGCTTTGATACCATTTTCCAACCTCTCCCCTTAGTGTCCAGAGTTCTGTCAAACTATCCGACCTAAATATCGTCTGAATTTCAAACCCACTATCTCTTCGTCAGAAATTAAAATAAAAAAGATTGGCAACAGACGGTCTAAGGAACTTATTCCTTCTTTCTGACTGACTCCCTGTGCTGAGGGCCGTGAACCCTGTCTGCAGTGCAATCAGGACCTGTACATCTGTGCTCTTGTCCAACCAAGTCCCCGCAAGTCACCACGTGGTTCACTGTGGTGACGTCATCAATGGCAAATCCTAACTACAGCTGACAAATGCTCATCAGTTAATTGTCCCCAAAACACGTTTATACGAGTTGCAATTTCTTTAATGAGTTACTTTAATCCATAAAGGATATCGGGCGGACTGTTGAAGTTAACGCACTTACATTTCCAAAGTGAACTCAGGTCGGCCAGTCGGCAGATAGAGCCTGTTCCCCTGCTTCAGGAGATCTCGGCCGATGTGACTGCAACCTCAGACTTACAGTTGGTGGGCATCAGAAACGGACGGACACGACTGCACTCTGTGATAACTGACACCGTAACTGCCATACCTTTGGCAGCTTGCAGAAGTGAATTGGAGACGTGAACCAGAACTCGATTACGTGGAGTTTCTATGCTCCCGTCGAAGAGACACCACACTGAAACAAAAAAAAAATCTGTTCTGAGATGCCCAATCCGTGTAATCAGTGTTTGCATTCAATGAGAGGCAGCTTTGCAAATATGAATATTTAGAAGACATTGTCAAGGGTTTAACGAGCTCACAGAGGTTAATTGAGGAAGAAAGCAAATGGCAGAGGAAGTTGGCGAATATTGTTTTGTACTTGTGAGAGAACAGGTGCGGAGAGAAAGCAGACTCTGAAGGAAATTTACATATATTTGTTATTAACTTTTGCTAATCACAATGATTTATTTCCGTTTAACAGGGACTGGCTCTGGGGGATCGATCTGTTTACAGTGATCTGAAGAGGTAAGTGAGCAGAACACGAGGCTGTCGATGAAAAATGTGACTTGCAAAGGGAACATGTCCATTATGGCCAAGCCGATGAGTTGAGCAGAGCCCCGGCTGTGCGTGCTGCCAAGTTACCCAGTGATTAACAGATGAGAGACATGTAACACTGGACTGGGGTCAGGCGTCGGCGGGCAGCAAACATTGTTATTCAGAGGAATAATGGTCCTGGGCCTGTGGCCTTGCGAAACAGACAAATTGTCTGCAAATTCTCTTTGACACCGAATAAGTAAATATCGCCCGTATTTGATCTCACCATCTTTATTTCCTTCCAGTTGCCGAGAGAGCCAACATGAATTGTTTATTTATTCCGTCAGATGACGTCACTGTTGAATAGAAGAGGACGGTTGGCCGGGAATTCACACATGAGAAGGACAACCATCGTGGAAGAAGCCACCGTGCCACACGTCTCTTACTTTTTATATACGACCGTTATCCGTGTCTCCGGCATCTCTCTCTCGAGTGTCACATCTTCACTCCGAGACATCACTGAAGGGTGTGACACATTTTTTTATCGTAGCGGCTTAGTTCTCTCACTTCAACCTAGACTCGTCCAGCCCATGATAGGCAGCCTCACGCTTTCACCAACCTTTGCCCTCTCAACTTTGCTCTGCGTTACGATCTCAATAAACTCATTGTCCACATTATAGGCGGTTCAGTTTCTAAAGACATGTTTCGCACAGATCTGAAAAGTAGCAGTGTGTGACCCTCAACCTTCAGACAAGCCTCTATTTTCTCTTGTCCGGGAGACTGGTGCAGCGGCTGAAACGGTCACGTGACAATAATTCCAATGATTCCGCCCTTCCCGTCCCGGCTCTTCGTATCAGCAAGTTATAAGAATTAGCTCACTGAATAGTGAGCGATATGATGTGAGTCTCGTCTTATCCAGCAACCAGATTTTTATCCGTGACATCCAGCCCTATTTGTTTTGGGATCATTCTCCAATGTTAAAAAGTTTCAAAGGTAGAATCTAATGTCAGAAAATCGTATACTTGTATACAGCCGATTGGAACACGCCCTCTGATACATAATGCATAGCTATCGCTCTCTGTATATTCAACTTTCTCATCCACGATTTCACCGCTGAATGATTTAATTGTTTCCCAACACTCACCAATTCCGCCTTCCTGGCACCTTCTAATGACCCCGAAGTCGGGTTCTTTAGAAGTTTGTCTATTTCCAACTTTTCTTGTTTCCCGCCTGGTTATCCACGCAACTAGATCAGTTAAGGGACTTTTATCTCGATTCACTGGCACCCCGATATTTTTATAAATCCCGGACGAGCCCCCAATTTGTTAGTACCCCGTAACTGTGTGTCTAACCAGCAGAGAAAGAAGAATTTGTTGGAGTCTGGTGGTACTATACTAAAGGTGTTTATTAATAAAAAAATAAGCAAAAAACCATATCAATAATGTAAATAAACATATAAAACAAGTTAACAGTAAATAAATTGTCATAGAAAAGTATAAAGTTCAGTTCAGTTCATGTGCTTATGTCGTTATGGTTGTTGTATTGTAATCGTTGGAGAGAGAGAGAGAGAGAGAGAGAGAGAGAGAGAGAGAGAGAGAGAGAGAGAGAGAGCGGGATGTAACAGCTACAGTCCGGCAAACCTTATTTTGCTTTCTTAATCTGTCGGATCGGTGTGGTCATTCAGTTGTGACCTCTTCGTCCTTCTGCTAGACCGTTCTTCTGTGATAGACTTGTCACTCTGGCATGTGTGGACACACACACAAGTCCCCACCGGCCCTGCTTTGACACTGTGAGCTTTGCTGACCGATCTCCTGGTTCGGTCTCAGGTGCCCCCACCTTTCCTGTGAGTTCCAACACTCAATCAGTGTCCACTGGTGTGTCTCCTGGTGTGTCTGAAGGGTGTCTCTCCAGACCTGACTTTTATCCCTACTCACCGGGTCTCAGCTCTCAATCAAATTTGAATGACTGTGTCCATCAAACCAGCACACTCCAGCTGAGGAATGTTAATGAGCAAAATGGTAGAAGATAAATAACCCTCGCAGAAGTCATAATATAGCAAATCAACAAGTCTCTCTCCCCTCTCCTATCTTTAACAGATGTTCTTGCATAAGCGGGAAACTTTCCCGTGTATTTTGCTGCGTTAAGTTTACCCGCTACCTTCACAAGCCTTCCAGGGCCTGCTGCAGTGAAGCATCCCCACAGCATAATGCAGCCACCACCATGCTTCACGGTAGGGATGGTGTGTTTTTGATGATATGTCTTGTTTGGCTTAGGCCAAGCGTAGGATATTGTCTGATGGCCGAAAAGGCTTATTCTGGTTTCATCAGATCAGAGAAACATCTTCCAGCTGACATCAGCGTTTCCCACATGCCTCCTGGCAATCTCCAGCCGAGATTCCATGTGGGTTCCTGTCAACAGCGGCTTTCTCTTTGCCAGCCTCCCATAAAGCTGCGACCGGTGCGGCACCCGGGCAACCGTTGTTGTGAGCCCAGTCCCTCCCATCCCGGATACCGGAGCTAGTATCTCCTCCAGAGTTGTCATGGGTCTCTTGGTGTCCTCTCTCACTCGTCCCCCTCTGGCATGGTCACTCAGTGTTTGCGAGCAGCCCGCTCTAAGCAGATTTACAGCTGTGCCATATTCTTTCCATTTCTTAATGATTGGCTTCATTGTCCTTCAAGAAGTATTCAGTGACATGGACGTTTTCATGCTTCAATCTCCTGACTGGTGATTTTCAATCACCTTTCGAGGTGTTGCTTGGAGTGTTCCTTTGTGTTCATGGTGTAGTTTTTGCCGGGATCCTGATCTACAGCAGCCGGACTTTCCAGATACAGATACAATTGATTTTACCGGAATCAATTGAAACACTTTTCACTGAACAGGGTGATCTCAAATTAACTAATCATGTGACTTCAAAAAACAATTGGCTGCACCTGTGATGATTGATGGTAGGAAAGTACTGAATATTTATGAAATGAATTATTTTGTGCTTTATATTGGTAATTAATTCAGATCACCTTACAGGGGTTTGTTTTCACTTTGATACGAAAGAGTCTTTTTCTGTTGATTTCTATCATGACAGACGAGTTCAATCCGCTGTGATTGAACGTTGTGCAGCAATAAAACACGAAACTCCTCAAAGGCGGTTGAATTCTTTTTACAGACACTGCTGTTAGTCAATTATACGTTTTTTTTTCTCATCAGATAGAATTGAACCTGTAGCAATTCATCGTCAAAGGCACATCATGCCTTACCAGCCTGATTTTTTTTTGAGGATGTAACTAAACAGATTGATGAAGGAAGAACAGTAGATGTAGTATTTCACCAAGGCATTTGATAAAGGACCACTTGCAAGGCCTATTGCTAACGTAAGGGTGCATGGGATCCAAGGGGACATTACTTTGTGGCTCCAGAACTGGCTTGCCCACAGAAGGCAAAGAGAGGTTGTAGACGGGTCGTGTTCTGCATTGAGGTCGGTGATTTTTATTCATGACCTGGGTGAGGAAGTAGAGGGATGGGTGAGTAAATTTTCTGATGACACCTTTAATAGGTTGGGGGTGTTGTGGGTAGTGTGGAGGGCTGTCAGAGGTTACAGCGGGACATCACTAGGATGCCGAACTGGGCTGAGAAGTGACAGATGGAGTTCAACCCAGATAGTTGTGAGGTGGTTCATTTTCGTAGGTCAAATGTGATGGCAGAATCTAGTATTACTGGTAAGACTCTTGGCAGGTGGGGGATCAGAGGGTTATTGGGTTCCGAGCCCATAGGACACTCAAAGTGTTTTGACTCTGTGGTTAAGAAAGCATACGGTGAATTGGCCTTCATCAATCGTGGGACTGAGTTTAGGAGCCGAGAGGTAATATTGCAGATATATAGGACCCTTCAACCGTCTCCGGTTTCTTCCACCGTCTGAGGAGAATGAGGCACCACACAGCCGATATGTACAGGCCAGGTAAAATCCTCGGTGATGTTTACATCAATAGTGGTGAGCATGTCTCCATTCCTCCTGCAATTCACAGACCGATTCTTCCCTTCTGCGACATTGAGGAAGAGGTTGCTTTAGAAACATAGAAACACAGAGAACCTACAGCACAACACAGGCCCATCGGCCCACAAATCTGTGCCGAACATGTCACTACTTTAGAACTAGCTAGGCTTTACCCAACCCCTCTACTTTTCTAAGCTCCAGGTAGCCATCCAAGAGTCTCTTAAAAGACCTTATCGTTTCCGCCACCACCGACGCCGCCGGCAGCCCATTTCACGCACTCACCACTTTCTGTAAAAAACTTACCCTCCTCTATACACCTCCTCTATACCTACTCCCCAGCAACTTAAAACTGCTCTCTCGTGGCAGCCATATCAGCCCTGGGGAAAAGCCTCTGACTACCCACACGATCAAAGTCTCTCATTATCTTGTACACCTCTGTCAGGTCACCTCTTCAGGGACAAAAGGCCGAGTTCACTCAACCTATTCTCATAAGGCTTGCTCCCTAATCCAGGCAACATCCTTGTAAATCTCCTCCGCACCGTTTCTATGGCTTCCACATCCTTCCTGTAGTGAGGCAACCAAAACTGAGCACAGTACTCCAAGTGGGGTCTGGCCAGGGTCCTATATTGCTGCAACTTTACCTCTCGGCTCTTAAACTCAATCCCACGACTGATGAAGGCCAATGCACTGTATGCCTCTTTAACCACAGAGTCAACCGGCGTAGCAGCTTTGGGTGTCCTATGGACTTGGACCCCAAAATCCCTCTGATCCTCCACACTGCCAAGAGGCTTAGCATTAATGCTATATTCTGACATCATATTTGAACTACCAAAGTGAACCACCTCACACTTATCTGGGTTGAACTCCATCTGCCACTTCTCAGCCCAGTTTTGCATCCTATCAATGTCCCTTTGTATCCCCTGACAGCCCTCCACACTATCGACAACAACCCCAACCTTTGTAGTCATCAGCAAATTCACCAACCCATCCCTCCACTTCCTCATCCAGGTCATTTATAAAATTCACAAAGAGTAGGGGTCCCAGAACAGATCCCTGAGGCACACCACTGCTCACCGGCCTCCATGCAGAATGGGACCCGCCTACAACCACTCTTAGACTTCTGTGGGGAAACCAGTTCTGGTTCCTCAAAGTCTACTTATGCCTCCGTATTTTCTCAATAAGCTTGGCATATGGTACATTATCAAATGCCTTGCTAAAATCCCCCTTCCTCCTGTCGGATCTCTCTTCCCCATTCCTCTTCCTCCTGTGGCATTACTCTCTCCCACACACTTCCTCCTGTGGCATCCCTCTTCCCATCCCCCTTCCTGCTGTCCGATCCCTCTTCCCCATTCCTCTTCCTCCTGTGGCATTACTCTCTCCCACACACTTCCTCCTGTGGCATCCCTCTTCCCATCACTATTCCGCCATCTATTTAGCCGCCCACGCCAGATTTCCACTGTGGCTCTTTTTCCCGCCATTCTATCCTGACCACTCACGTCAGGAAGGTTTTTTTTATCCTGAACGTTAGAGAATGTGTGGAGCCTATACGGTCACACCGACAGACGAAATTACTGACATTTGGTGAATACCGTGGAGCTGGTCAGTGAGGGACATTGACAGTGATGGGACTCCGCTCAGTGATTGACTGAAGGGTTTAATGTTTCCTGAAATATCCGAGTGAGAGTAATACCCCCCAGACCCGCGGTTTGAATCACTTTGTTCATCAATTTGTCTGTTTGTGTTTAGAATTGTGGGCAATAAACTGGGAGATTCAGGAGTGAAACTGGCGTCTGCGGCTCTGAGGAACCCGGAGTGTAAAATACTGAAACTGGAGTAAGTACCAGAATGTGGCAGATTGTGTTTACAGTCGCTAGGTGTCTGACACTGAACATTAATGTGATCAGTAATTGTGTTACTGATAAACACTGGGGATTTGTACCGTCTCCTGTCTCTCTGTGTCCTTCACCCTCACTCTCTCTCATCTCCAGGCTGAGGGATGTCGGTCTCACAGATTCTGTTGCCGAGGATCTCGTCTCCGCTCTCAGTACAAACCCATCACTTACGGATCTGAGACTGGCATCAAACTCGCTCACAGACGGATCTGTGCCCACTCTCCGCCGCCTCATACTGACCCTCCCGAGTCTGGAGCGGATCCTATGAGTGTTTGTGTTAATGTTCAATGTGCTATAATATCAGCGGATCCGCGGGTTTTCTGGTGATATTTGTCTGTGAGTGTTGTTGAAACATTAACCCCGGTCCCCTGTTACTGACACTGTTGTGTGATCTGTTTAGTTCATCTTTGTTCTTCCATCTGTTTCAGACTGACGAGTAATTAATTCAGTGAGACTGGAACTGAAGTTTTGTCCGGATACCAGAGCCGGAGGTCTTGTGTGACTGTGAACTTCTGAATGTGTGAAAAATCCTCATTGACGGGACGGGGACATTTTGGCCGACTTCCTGGCATCACCTTTAATGGCCGCCTTCCCCTTTAAGGGCCACGCTTCAGGTAATTCCCAACTTCTGAAACGACGCTGGCTCCAGCCGAGCCCTCCAGCCGAGCCCTCCAGCCGAGTAAGAGGTGGCCCCACACCCACGTGACTCCGCCGCCTGTCCGGTGACGCTGCATCCGCCGTGTTGTTTGCTCTCGGGAGATCAGGCGGAATTTCACACACAGGAAGAGCCCGGGGGGCCGGTGCTCAAACTGAGAAACCAGTATCCGGTTGTGGGATTATCCGGGGAGAGAATCTTTTTGCGCACTTTGGTCAGAGGACGCTGCATTCGACAGTCTGGCCAATATAATGACGTTAAATTGGCAAATCCCTCGGCAGTGACCCTGGATCTGCAGCGATCTCGGACTCGGCCCTGAAGTGTGATTTTCTGACCGCCGGTTCCCGGATGCGGAGTGTCGGTGAGAAACGGGACTGAGGATTCAACCTGTCACTCGTTGTCGCCGGACAGTTAATTGTGTGTGACTGTGGGGGAATCGGGGGCAGCTTATTCATTCCCGCTCGTCCACGATCTCTCCTTGCTCCCTCGCTCACTCTCCTTGCTCCCTCGCCCACTCTCCTTGCTCCCTCGCCCACTCTCCTTGCTCCCTCGCCCACTCTCCTTGCTCCCTCGCCAACTCTCCTTGCTCCCTCGCCCACTCTCCTTTCTCCCTCGCCCACTCTCCTTTCTCCCTCGCCCACTCTCCTTACTCCCTCGCCCACTCTCCTTTCTCCCTCGCCCACTCTCCTTGCTCCCTCGCCCACTCTCCTTGCTCCCTCGCCCACTCTCCTTGCTCCCTCGCCCACTCTCCTTTCTCCCTCGCCCACTCTCCTTTCTCCCACGCCCACTCTCCTTGCTCCCTCGCCCACTCTCCTTGCTCCCTCGCCCACTCTCCTTCCTCCCTCGCCCACTCTCCTTTCTCTCTCGCCCACTCTCCTTGCTCCCTCGCCCACTCTCCTTGCTCCCTCGCCCACTCTCCTTGCTCCCTCGCCCACTCTCCTTTCTTTCTCGCCCACTCTCCTTTCTCCCTCGCCCACTCTCCTTGCTCCCTCGCCCACTCTCCTTTCTCCCTCGCCCACTCTCCTTTCTCCCACGCCCACTCTCCTTGCTCCCTCGCCCACTCTCCTTGCACCCTCGCCCACTCTCCTTTCTACCTCGCCAACTCTCCTTTCTCTCTCGCCCACTCTCCTTGCTCCCTCGCCCACTCCTTTATCCCTCGCCCACTCTTCTTTCTCCCTCGCCCACTCTCCTTTCTCCCTCGCCCACTCTCCTTGCTCCCTCGCCCTTTATCCCGCGCCCACTCTCCTTTCTCCCTCGCCCACTCTCCTTTCTCTCTCGCCCACTCTCCATGCTCCCTCGCCCACTCTCCTTTCTCCCTCGCCCACTCTCCTTTCTCCCTCGCCCACTCTCCTTGCTCCCTCGCTCACTCTCCTTTCTACCTCGCCCACTCTCCTTGCTCCCTCGCCCACTCTCCTTGCTCTCTCGCCCACTCTCCTTGCTCCCTCGCCCACTCTCCTTGCTCCCTCGCCCACTCTCCTTGCTCCCTCGCCCACTCTCCTTTCTCCCTCGCCCACTCTCCTTGCTCCCTCGCTCACTCTCCTTGCTCCCTCGTCCACTCTCCTTTCTCCCTCGCCCACTCTCCTTGCTCCCTCGCCCACTCTCCTTTCTCCCTTGCCCACTCTCCTTTCTACCTCGCCCACTCTCCTTTATCCCTCGTCCACTCTCCTTTCTCCCTCGCCCACTCTCCTTTCTCCCTCGCCCACTCTCCTTTATCCCTCGTCCACTCTCCTTTCTCCCTCGCCCACTCTCCTTTCTCTCTCGCCCACTCTCCTTGCTCCCTCGCCCACTCTCCTTTCTCTCTCGCCCACTCTCCTTGCTCCCTCGCCCACTCTCCTTTATCCCTCGCCACTCTCCTTTCTACCACGCCCACTCTCCTTTCTCCCTCGCCCTCCTTTCTCCCTCGCCCACTCTCCTTTCTCCCTCGCTCACTCTCCTTTCTCCCTCGCCCACTCTCCTTGCTCCCTCGCCCACTCTCCTTTCTCTCTCGCCCACTCTCCTTGCTCCCTCGCCCACTCTCCTTGCTCCCTCGCCCACTCTCCTTGCTCCCTCGCCCACTCTCCTTTCTCCCTCGCCCACTCTCCTTTCTCCCTCGATCACTCTCCTTTCTCCCTCGCCCACTCTCCTTTCTCCCTCGCCCACTCTCCTTTCTCCCTCGCCCACTCTCCTTTCTCCCTCGTCCACTCTCCTTTCTCCCTCGCCCACTCTCCTTTCTCCCTCGCCCACTCTCCTTTCTCCCTCGTCCACTCTCCTTGCTACCTCGCCCACTCTCCTTGCTCCCTCGCCCACTCTCCTTGCTACCTCGCCCACTCTCCTTTCTCCCTCGCCCACTCTCCTTTCTCCCTCGTCCTCTCTCCTTTCTCCCTCGCCCACTCTCCTTGCTCCCTCGCCCACTCTCCTTGCTCCCTCGCCCACTCTCCTTTCTCCCTCGCCCACTCTCCTTTCTCCCTCGTCCACTCTCCTTTCTCCCTCGCCCACTCTCCTTTCTCCCTCGCCCACTCTCCTTTCTCCCTCGCCCACTCTCCTTGCTCCCTCGCCCACTCTCCTTACCCGCCTCATCCAAGCGCATCTGTGCGCCGACCCTCCGCTTCCACCCCGGCCCCTGCATGTTCCATCTAAACGTCTCTAAGATTGCCCACTGCATCTGTCTCAACTGGCATCCCCTGCAGTGAATCCGAGGCACCCACCGCAGTCTGTTTTGAAAAAAATACGCAAACTGTCACATCTCCTTTGAATAATTCCATTTTATCTTAAATTTCTGACCCCTGCTATTGACATTGACATTGCTATTTGACATTGCAAAAGATATACCCACCGTCCACTCCAGGTGTGCCTGAAAACCCTCTATTAGATCAACCGACAGCCTCCAAGCTTGCCCAAAGCTCTCGTTATAGCACATGCACTTTGATCCAAGGCTGTATCCTGCTAAATTTCGTCTGCATCCTCCGCAAAGTCGCGACATCTTTCCTGCATCTCCTCCTTCCGCAGCCGGTCTTTTGGACCGTCCATGACGGAATTGTTTATAATCAGCTCCTGAGCAGCGACGGTGCCTGGGCCCTCAGATGAGAAGTCCGGTGTTCCGCGGTGTGAGATCGCCCATCGCTGCCAATACAACGGACTGGAGCGCCACCATCTGGCCGAACAGCGATGGTGCGGCTGCAATCGAAGTCCTGAGCGCCCATCACTGTCAAGCTGGGAGAGAAATTAGCGAACTGATCTTCACCGCAAGAAACCGAGCGTTTAATGCTTTCCTTTCCCTCTAAGCTCTGTTCGCTTGAATGTTTGGGAACTACCGACCTACTTCAGAGTCTGTCTGTCCGCGCTTGGCCATATTCGAAGGAAGTGATAGGTGACGCCATTTTTAAGCTCTGACCTGAGAATCACCTTTCTGAGATAGCGGCCCCATCCGGATTTCAGACCACACCGGTTAGTCTCCCGATACGGTGACACCATCCGAACTCCGAGACACTGCAGGCCAGTCATGATATGTGCACTACTGCGACCCCTAGCGCGTCAAACGAGGGTGACAGCGATAAAACAAAAAGACGGACAGATATGCCATGTGAAGGGAGTGAATTCACCCAGGATTGAAGGTGAAACTGTTGGTGGATTGGTGGATAACAGTTTGTCAGGTTGGAGGTTGGTGACCAGTGGTGTGCCTCAGGGATCCGTATTGGGTCCAATGTTGTTTGTCATATACATTAATGATCTGGATGATGGGTTGGTAAATTGGATTAGTAAGTATGGAGATGATTCTAAGATATGTGGCGCTGTGGATAATGAAGTAGGTTTTCAAAGCTTGCAGAGAGATTTAGGCCATTTAGAAGAGTGGGCTGAAAGATGGCGGATGGAGTCTAATGCTAATAAGTGTGAGTTGCTACATTTTGGTATGAATAAACCAAATAGGACATACTTCGTAAAAGGTGCATTGAGGAATGCAGCAAAACAGAGTGATCTCGGAATAATGGTGCATAGTTCCCTGAATGTGGAATCTCACGTGGACCTGGTGATGAAGAAAGCTGTTGGTATGCTGGCCTTTGTAAAACACAACATTGAGTTTCGGAGTTGGGATGTAACGTTAAGATTCTACAAGGCATTGGTAAGGCCATATTTGGAGTATTGTGTACAGATCTGGTCACCGAATTATAGGAAAAATAACAACAAAATAGACAGAGAAGATTTACTAGAATGTTACCTGGGTTTCACCACCCAGTTACAGGGAAAGACCGAACAAGGTAGGTCGTTATTCTTTGGAGCGTAGAAGGTTGAGGGGGACTTGATCGAGGTATTTAAAATAATGGGAAGATAGATCGAGTTGACGTGGATAGGTTTTTTCCATTGAGAGTAGGGGAGATTCAATCAAGAGGACATGATATGAGAGTTAGGAGGCAAAAGTTTAAGGGTAACACGAGGGGGAATTTCTTTACTCAGAGACTGGTCGCTGTGTGGAACGAGCTTCCAGTAGAAGTGGTGGAGGCAGGTTCGGTATTGTCATTTAAAGGAAAATTGGATAGGTATATGGACAGGAAAGGAATGGAGGGTTATGCGCTGAGTACAGGTCTGTGGGACTAGGTGTGAGTAAGCATTCGGCATGGATTAGAAGGGCCGAGATGGCCTG
>NW_026780759.1:0-26397 GCF_030144855.1 Hypanus sabinus | reverse complement strand
CCAGCCCCTGCACCCACTCCTCTTCTCTGACCCTCTTCAGCCCCTACACCTCCTCCCCTTCTGACCCCTCCAGTCCCTACACCCCCTCCCCTTTGTGACCCCCTCCAGCCCCTACATGCCCTCCCCTCTGTGACCCTCTCCAGCCCCTACACCCCCTCCCCTTCTCTGTGATCGTCTCCAGCCCCTACACCCCTCCACTTCTCTGAAACGCTCTCCAATCCCTACACCCCCTCCCCTTCTCTGTGACCCTCTCCCGCCCCGACACCCCTCCCATTCTCTGAAAAACTCTCCAGCCCCTACAACCCCTCCACTTCTGTGACCCTCTCCAGCCCCTACACATGTCCCCATCTCTGAAACCCACTCCAGACCCTACACACCTCCCCTTCTCTGAAACCCTCTCCAGTCCCTACACCACCTCCCCTTCTCTGTGAAGCTCTACTGCCCCTACAGCCCTTCCCTTCTCTGTGATGCTCTACTGCCCCTACAGCCATTCCCTTCTCTGAAACCCTCCAGCCCCTACACACCCTCCCCTTCTCTGAAACCCTCCCCAGCCCCTACACCCGCTCCCCTTCACTGTGGCCCTCTACAGCCCGTACACCCCTCCCCTTCTCTGAAACCCTCCCCAGTTCCTACACCCCTCCCCTTCTCTGAAACCCTCCGCAGCCCCTATACCCCTCCCCTTCTCTGAAACCCTCTCCAGCCCCTACACCCCCCTCCCCTACTCTGAAACACACTCCAGCCCCCGCTCCCCCTCCCCTTCTCTGTGAACCTCTCCAGCCCTACACCCCTCCCCTTCTCTGAAACCCTCTCTAGCCCCTAAACCACACACCTTCTCTGAAACCCTCTCCAGCCCCTACACCCCCTCACCTTCTCTGTGACCCTCTCCAGCCCCTACACCCCCTCCCCTTCTCTGTGACCCTCTCCAGCCCCTACACCCCTCTACTTCTCTGAAACCCTCTCCAGCCCCTACACCCCCTCCCCTTCTCTTTGACCCTCCAGCCCCTACACCCCCTCCCCTTCTCTGTGAACCTCTCCAGCCCCTACACCCCTCCCCTTCTCTGAAACCCTCTCCAGCCCCTACACCCCCTCCCCTTCTCTGTGACCCTCTCCAGCCCCTACACCCCTCCCCTTCTCTGTGACCCTCTCCAACCCCTAAACCCCTCACCTTCTCTGTGACCCTCTCAAGCCCCTACACCCCTCCCCGTCTCTGAAACGTTCTCCAGCCCCTACACCCCCTCCCCTTCTCTGTGAACCTCTCCAGCCCCTACACCCCCTCCCCTTCTCTGTGACCCCTCCAGCCCCTACACACCCTCCCCTTCTCTGTGACCCTCTCCAGCCCCTACACCCCCTCCCCTTCTCTGTGACCCTCTCCAGCCCCTACACCCCTCTACTTCTCTGAAACCCTCTCCAGCCCCTACACCCCCTCCCCTTCTCTTTGACCCTCCAGCCCCTACACCCACTCCCCTTCTCTGTGAACCTCTCCAGCCCCTACACCCCTCCCCTTCTCTGAAACCCTCTCCAGCCCCTACACCCCCTCCCCTTCTCTGTGACCCTCTCCAGCCCCTACACCCCTCCCCTTCTCTGTGACCCTCTCCAACCCCTAAACCCCTCACCTTCTCTGTGACCCTCTCAAGCCCCTACACCCCTCCCCGTCTCTGAAACGTTCTCCAGCCCCTACACCCCCTCCCCTTCTCTGTGAACCTCTCCAGCCCCTACACCCCCTCCCCTTCTCTGTGACCCCCTCCAGCCCCTACACCCCCTCCCCTTCTCTGTGACCCTCCCCAGCCCCTACACCCCTCCACGTCTCTGAAACCCTCTCCAGCCCCTACACCCCCTCCCCTTCTCTGTGACCCTCTCCAGCCCCTACACCCCCTCCCCTTCTCTGTGAACCTCCCCAGCCACTACAACCCTCCCCTTCTCTGAAACCCTCTCCAGCCCCTACACCCCTCCCCTCTGAAACCCTCCCCAGCCACTACACCCCTCCCCTTCTCAGAAACCCTCTCCAGCTCCTACACCCCTCCCCTTCTCTGAAACCCTCCCCAGCCCCTGCACCCCTCCCCTTCTCTGAAACTCTCTCCAGCCCCTACACCACTCCCTTTCTCTGTGAACCTCCCCAGCCACTACACCCCTCCGCTTCTCTGAAACCCTCTCCAGCCCCTACACCCCTCCCCTTCTCTGAAACCCTCCCCAGCCCCTACACACCCTCCCCTTCTCTGAAACCCACTCCAGCCCCTGCTCCCCCTCCCCTTCTCTGTGACCCTCTCCACACCCTACAACCACTCCCCTTCTCTGTGACCCTCTCCAGCCCCTACACCCCTCCCCTTCTCTGAAACACTCCCCAGCCCCTACACCCCATCCCCTTCACTGTGACCCTCTCCAGCCCCTACACCCCCTCCCCTTCTCTGTGAACCTCTCCAGCCCCTACACCCCTCCCCTTCTCTGAAACCCTCTCCAGCCCCTTCACCCCTCCCCTTCTCTGAAACACTCCCCAGCCCCTACACACCCTCCCCTTCTCTGAAACCCTCTCCAGCCCCTGCTCCCCCTCCCCTTCTCTGTGACCCTCTCCACACCCTACAACCCCTCCCCTTCTCTGTGACCCTCTCCAGCCCCTACACCCCTTCCCTTCTATGAAACACTCCCCAGCCCCTACACCCCGTCCCCTTCTCTGTGACCCTCTCCAGCCCCTACACCCCCTCCCCTTCTCTGTGAACCTCTCCAGCCCCTACACCCCTCCCCTTCTCTGAAACCCTCTCTAGCCCCTAAACCACTCACCTTCTCTGAAACCCTCTCCAGCCCCTACACCCCCTCCACTTCTCTGTGACCCTCTCCAGCCCCTACACCCCTCCACTTCTCTTAAACCCTCTCCAGCCCCTACACCCCCTCCCCTTCTCTGTGACCCTCTCCAGCCCCTACACCCCTCCACTTCTCTGTGACCCTCCCCAGCCCCTACACCCCCTCTCCTTCTCTGTGACCCTCTCCAGCCCCTACACACCCTCCCCTTCTCTGAAACCCTCTCCACCCCCTACATCCCCTCCCCTTCTCTGTGACCCCCTCCAGTCCTTACACCCCCTCCCCTTCTGACCCAGACAGTCCCTACACCCCCTCCCCTTCTCTGTGACCCTCTCCAGCCCCTACACCCCTCCCCTTCTCGGTGACCCTCCACAGCCCCTACACCCCCTCCCCTTCTCTGTGACCCTCTCCAGCCCCTAAACCCCTCACCTTCTCTGTGACCCTCTCAAGCCCCTACACCCCTCCCCGTCTCTGAAACGTTCTCCAGCCCCTACACCCCCTCCCCTTCTCTGTGACCATCTCCAGCCCCTACACACCTCCACGTCTCTGAAACCCTCTCCAGCCCCTACACCACTCCCTTTCTCTGTGAACCTCCCCAGCCAATACACCCCTCCCCTTCTCTGAAACACTCCCCAGCCCCTACACCCCTCCCCTTCTCTGAAACCCTCCCCAGCCCCTACACACCCTCCCCTTCTCTGAAACCCTCTCCAGCCCCTGCTCCCCCTCCCCTTCTCTGTGACGCTCTCCACACCCTACAACCCCTCCCCTTCTCTGTGACCCTCTCCAGCCCCTACACCCCTTCCCTTCTCTGAAACACTCCCGAGCCCCTACACCCCGTCCCCTTCTCTGTGACCCCATCCAGCCCCTACACCCCCTCCCCTTCTCTGTGACCCTCTCCAGCTCCTACACCCCCTCCCCTTCTCTGTGAACCTCTCCAGCCCCTACACCCCTCCCCTTCTCTGAAACCCTCCCCAGCCCCTACACCCACTCCTCTTCTCTGACCCTCTTCAGCCCCTACACCTCCTCTCCTTCTGACCCCTCCAGTCCCTACACCCCCTCCCCTTTGTGACCCCCTCCAGCCATACGCCCCATCCCCTTCTCTGTGACCCTCTTCAGCCCCTAAACCCCTCACCTTCTCTGAAACCCTCTCCAGCCCCAACACCCCCTCCCCTTCTCTGTGACCCTCTCTAGCCCCTACACCCCTCCCCGTCTCTGAAACCTTCTCCTGCCCCTACACCCCTCCCCGTCTCTGAAACCCTCTCCAGCCCCTACGCCACCTCCCCTTCTATGTGACCCTCTCCAGCCCCTACACACCTCCACTTCTCTGAAAACATCTCCAGCCCCTACACCCCTCCCCTTCTCTGTGACCCTCCACAGCCCCTACACCCCCTCCCCTTCTCTGTGACCCCCTCCAGTCCTTACACCCACTCCCCTTCTGACCCCGACAGTCCCTACACCCCCTCCCCTTCTCTGTGACCATCTCCAGCCCCTACACCCCTCCACGTCTCTGAAACCCACTCCAGCCCCTACACCCCTCCCCTTCTCTGAAACCCTCTCCAACCCCTGCTCGCCCTCCCCTTCTCTGTGACCCTCTCCACACCCTACAACCCCTCCCCTTCTCTGTGACCCTCTCCAGCCCCTACACCCCTCCCCTTCTCTGTGACCCTCTCCAGCCCCTACACCCCTTCCCTTCTCTGAAACACTCCCGAGCCCCTACACCCCGTCCCCTTCTCTGTGACCCCATCCAGCCCCTACACCCCCTCCCCTTCTCTGTGACCCTCTCCAGCTCCTACACCCCCTCCCCTTCTCTGTGAACCTCTCCAGCCCCTACACCCCTCCCCTTCTCTGAAACCCTCCCCAGCCCCTACACCCACTCCTCTTCTCTGACCCTCTTCAGCCCCTACACCTCCTCTCCTTCTGACCCCTCCAGTCCCTACACCCCCTCCCCTTTGTGACCCCCTCCAGCCATACGCCCCATCCCCTTCTCTGTGACCCTCTTCAGCCCCTAAACCCCTCACCTTCTCTGAAACCCTCTCCAGCCCCAACACCCCCTCCCCTTCTCTGTGACCCTCTCTAGCCCCTACACCCCTCCCCGTCTCTGAAACCTTCTCCTGCCCCTACACCCCTCCCCGTCTCTGAAACCCTCTCCAGCCCCTACGCCACCTCCCCTTCTATGTGACCCTCTCCAGCCCCTACACACCTCCACTTCTCTGAAAACATCTCCAGCCCCTACACCCCTCCCCTTCTCTGTGACCCTCCACAGCCCCTACACCCCCTCCCCTTCTCTGTGACCCCCTCCAGTCCTTACACCCACTCCCCTTCTGACCCCGACAGTCCCTACACCCCCTCCCCTTCTCTGTGACCATCTCCAGCCCCTACACCCCTCCACGTCTCTGAAACCCACTCCAGCCCCTACACCCCTCCCCTTCTCTGAAACCCTCTCCAACCCCTGCTCGCCCTCCCCTTCTCTGTGACCCTCTCCACACCCTACAACCCCTCCCCTTCTCTGTGACCCTCTCCAGCCCCTACACCCCTCCCCTTCTCTGAAACACTCCCCAGCCCCTACACCCCGTCCCCTTCACTGTGACCCTCTCCAGCCCCTACACCCCTCCCCTTCTCTGAAACCCTCTCCAGCCCCTGCACCCCTCCCCTTCTCTGAAACACTCCCCAGCCCCTACACCCCTCCCCTTCTCTGAAACCCTCCCCAGCCCCTACACACCCTCCCCTTCTCTGAAACCCTCTCCAGCCCCTGCTCCCCCTCCCCTTCTCTGTGACCCTCTCCACACCCTACAACCCCTCCCCTTCTCTGTGACCCTCTCCAGCCCCTACACCCCTTCCCTTCTCTGAAACACTCCCGAGCCCCTACACCCCGTCCCCTTCTCTGTGACCCTCTCCAGCCCCTACACCCCCTCCCCTTCTCTGTGAACCTCTCCAGCCCCTACACCCCTCCCCTTCTCTGAAACCCTCCCCAGCCCCTGCACCCACTCCTCTTCTCTGACACTCTTCAGCCCCTACACCTCCTCTCCTTCTGACCCCTCCAGTCCCTACACCCCCTCCCCTTTGTGACCCCCTCCAGCCATACGCCCCATCCCCTTCTCTGTGACCCTCTTCAGCCCCTAAACCCCTCACCTTCTCTGAAACCCTCTCCAGCCCCAACACCCCCTCCCCTTCTCTGTGACCCTCTCTAGCCCCTACACCCCTCCCCGTCTCTGAAACCTTCTCCTGCCCCTACACCCCTCCCCGTCTCTGAAACCCTCTCCAGCCCCTACGCCACCTCCCCTTCTCTGTGACCATCTCCAGCCCCTACACACCTCCACTTCTCTGAAAACATCTCCAGCCCCTATGCCCCTCCCCTTCTCTGTGACCCTCTCCAACCCCTAAACCCCTCACCTTCTCTGTGACCCTCTCAAGCCCCTACACCCCTCCCCGTCTCTGAAACGTTCTCCAGCCCCTACACCCCCTCCCCTTCTCTGTGAACCTCTCCAGCCCCTACACCCCCTCCCCTTCTCTGTGACCCCCTCCAGCCCCTACACCCCCTCCCCTTCTCTGTGACCCTCCCCAGCCCCTACACCCCTCCACGTCTCTGAAACCCTCTCCAGCCCCTACACCCCCTCCCCTTCTCTGTGACCCTCTCCAGCCCCTACACCCCCTCCCCTTCTCTGTGAACCTCCCCAGCCACTACAACCCTCCCCTTCTCTGAAACCCTCTCCAGCCCCTACACCCCTCCCCTCTGAAACCCTCCCCAGCCCCTACACCCCTCCCCTTCTCAGAAACCCTCTCCAGCCCCTACACCCCTCCCCTTCTCTGAAACCCTCCCCAGCCCCTGCACCCCTCCCCTTCTCTGAAACCCTCTCCAGCCCCTACACCACTCCCTTTCTCTGTGAACCTCCCCAGCCACTACACCCCTCCGCTTCTCTGAAACCCTCTCCAGCCCCTACACCCCTCCCCTTCTCTGAAACCCTCCCCAGCCCCTACACACCCTCCCCTTCTCTGAAACCCACTCCAGCCCCTGCTCCCCCTCCCCTTCTCTGTGACCCTCTCCACACCCTACAACCACTCCCCTTCTCTGTGACCCTCTCCAGCCCCTACACCCCTCCCCTTCTCTGAAACACTCCCCAGCCCCTACACCCCATCCCCTTCACTGTGACCCTCTCCAGCCCCTACACCCCCTCCCCTTCTCTGTGAACCTCTCCAGCCCCTACACCCCTCCCCTTCTCTGAAACCCTCTCCAGCCCCTTCACCCCTCCCCTTCTCTGAAACACTCCCCAGCCCCTACACACCCTCCCCTTCTCTGAAACCCTCTCCAGCCCCTACACCCCTCCCCTTCTCTGAAACCCTCTCTAGCCCCTAAACCACTCACCTTCTCTGAAACCCTCTCCAGCCCCTACACCCCCTCCACTTCTCTGTGACCCTCTCCAGCCCCTACACCCCTCCACTTCTCTTAAACCCTCTCCAGCCCCTACACCCCCTCCCCTTCTCTGTGACCCTCTCCAGCCCCTACACCCCTCCACTTCTCTGTGACCCTCCCCAGCCCCTACACCCCCTCTCCTTCTCTGTGACCCTCTCCAGCCCCTACACACCCTCCCCTTCTCTGAAACCCTCTCCACCCCCTACATCCCCTCCCCTTCTCTGTGACCCCTTCCAGTCCTTACACCCCCTCCCCTTCTGACCCAGACAGTCCCTACACCCCCTCCCCTTCTCTGTGACCCTCTCCAGCCCCTACACCCCTCCCCTTCTCTGTGACCCTCCACAGCCCCTACACCCCCTCCCCTTCTCTGTGACCCTCTCCAGCCCCTAAACCCCTCACCTTCTCTGTGACCCTCTCAAGCCCCTACACCCCTCCCCGTCTCTGAAACGTTCTCCAGCCCCTACACCCCCTCCCCTTCTCTGTGACCATCTCCAGCCCCTACACCCCTCCACGTCTCTGAAACCCTCTCCAGCCCCTACACCACTCCCTTTCTCTGTGAACCTCCCCAGCCAATACACCCCTCCCCTTCTCTGAAACACTCCCCAGCCCATACACCCCTCCCCTTCTCTGAAACCCTCCCCAGCCCCTACACACCCTCCCCTTCTCTGAAACCCTCTCCAGCCCCTGCTCCCCCTCCCCTTCTCTGTGACGCTCTCCACACCCTACAACCCCTCCCCTTCTCTGTGACCCTCTCCAGCCCCTACACCCCTTCCCTTCTCTGAAACACTCCCGAGCCCCTACACCCCGTCCCCTTCTCTGTGACCCCATCCAGCCCCTACACCCCCTCCCCTTCTCTGTGACCCTCTCCAGCTCCTACATCCCCTCCCCTTCTCTGTGAACCTCTCCAGCCCCTACACCCCTCCCCTTCTCTGAAACCCTCCCCAGCCCCTACACCCACTCCTCTTCTCTGACCCTCTTCAGCCCCTACACCTCCTCTCCTTCTGACCCCTCCAGTCCCTACACCCCCTCCCCTTTGTGACCCCCTCCAGCCATACGCCCCATCCCCTTCTCTGTGACCCTCTTCAGCCCCTAAACCCCTCACCTTCTCTGAAACCCTCTCCAGCCCCAACACCCCCTCCCCTTCTCTGTGACCCTCTCTAGCCCCTACACCCCTCCCCGTCTCTGAAACCTTCTCCTGCCCCTACACCCCTCCCCGTCTCTGAAACCCTCTCCAGCCCCTACGCCACCTCCCCTTCTATGTGACCCTCTCCAGCCCCTACACACCTCCACTTCTCTGAAAACATCTCCAGCCCCTACACCCCTCCCCTTCTCTGTGACCCTCCACAGCCCCTACACCCCCTCCCCTTCTCTGTGACCCCCTCCAGTCCTTACACCCACTCCCCTTCTGACCCCGACAGTCCCTACACCCCCTCCCCTTCTCTGTGACCATCTCCAGCCCCTACACCCCTCCACGTCTCTGAAACCCTCTCCAGCCCCTACACCACTCCCTTTCTCTGTGAACCTCCCCAGCCACTACACCCCTCCCCTTCTCTGAAACCCACTCCAGCCCCTACACCCCTCCCCTTCTCTGAAACCCTCCCCAGCCCCTACACACCCTCCCCTTCTCTGAAACCCTCTCCAACCCCTGCTCGCCCTCCCCTTCTCTGTGACCCTCTCCACACCCTACAACCCCTCCCCTTCTCTGTGACCCTCTCCAGCCCCTACACCCCTCCCCTTCTCTGAAACACTCCCCAGCCCCTACACCCCGTCCCCTTCACTGTGACCCTCTCCAGCCCCTACACCCCTCCCCTTCTCTGAAACCCTCTCCAGCCCCTGCACCCCTCCCCTTCTCTGAAACACTCCCCAGCCCCTACACCCCTCCCCTTCTCTGAAACCCTCCCCAGCCCCTACACACCCTCCCCTTCTCTGAAACCCTCTCCAGCCCCTGCTCCCCCTCCCCTTCTCTGTGACCCTCTCCACACCCTACAACCCCTCCCCTTCTCTGTGACCCTCTCCAGCCCCTACACCCCTTCCCTTCTCTGAAACACTCCCGAGCCCCTACACCCCGTCCCCTTCTCTGTGACCCTCTCCAGCCCCTACACCCCCTCCCCTTCTCTGTGAACCTCTCCAGCCCCAACACCCCTCCCCTTCTCTGAAACCCTCCCCAGCCCCTGCACCCACTCCTCTTCTCTGACCCTCTTCAGCCCCTACACCTCCTCTCCTTCTGACCCCTCCAGTCCCTACACCCCCTCCCCTTTGTGACCCCCTCCAGCCATACGCCCCATCCCCTTCTCTGTGACCCTCTTCAGCCCCTAAACCCCTCACCTTCTCTGAAACCCTCTCCAGCCCCAACACCCCCTCCCCTTCTCTGTGACCCTCTCTAGCCCCTACACCCCTCCCCGTCTCTGAAACCTTCTCCTGCCCCTACACCCCTCCCCGTCTCTGAAACCCTCTCCAGCCCCTACGCCACCTCCCCTTCTCTGTGACCATCTCCAGCCCCTACACACCTCCACTTCTCTGAAAACATCTCCAGCCCCTACATCCCATCCCCTTCTCTGTGACCCTATCCCCTACACCCCCTCCCCTTCTCAGTGACCCCCTCCAGCCCCTACAACCCCTCCCATTCACTGTGACCCCATCCCCTACACCCCCTCCACTTCTCAGTGACCCTCTCCAGCCCCTACATCCCCTTCCCTTCTCTGAGACCCCATCCCCGACACCCCCTCCCCTTCTCAGTGACCCCCTCCAGCCCCTACAACCCCTCCCCTTCACTGACTCTCTCCAGCCCCTACACCCCCTCTCCTTCTCTCTGACTCTCCAGTCCCTACACCCCCTCCCCTTCTCTGTGACCCTCTCCAGCCCGTACACCCCTCCCCTTCTCTGAAACCCTCTCCAGCACCTACACCCCCTCCTCTTCTCTGTGACCCTCCCCAGCCCCTACACCCCTCCCGTTCTCTGTGACCCTCTCCAGCCCCTAGACCCCCTCCCCTCCTCTCTGACCCTCTTCAGCCCCTACACCCCACCCCTTCTCTGTGACACCCTCCAGCCCCTACACCCCCTCCCCTTTGTGACCCCCTCCAGCCATATGCCCCATCCCCTTCTCTGTGACCCTCCACAGCCCCTATACCCCTCTGAAACCCTCTCCAGTCCCTACACCCCCTCCCCTCTGAAACCCTCCCCAGCCCCTACACCCCCTCCCCTTCTCTGAAACCCACTCCAGCCCCTACAACCCCTCCACTTCTCTGACCCTCTCCAGCCCCTACATCCCCTCCCCTTCTCTGTGACCCCATCCCCTACACACCCTCCCCTTCTCTGTGACCCCATCCCCTACACACCCTCCCCTTCTCAGTGACCCCCTCCAGCCCCTACAACCTCTCCCCTTCACTGTGACCCCATCCCCTACACCCCCTCCCCTTCTCAGTGACCCTCTCCAGCCCCTACATCCCCTCCCCTTCTCTGTGACCCCATCCCCTACACCCCCTCCCCTTCTCAGTGACCACCTCCAGCCCCTACAACCCCTCCCCTTCACTGACTCTCTCCAGCCCCTACACCCCCTCCCCTTCTCTGTGACCCCATCCCCTACACCCCCTCCCCTTCTCAGTGACCCCCTCCAGCCCCTACAACCCCCTCCCTCCTCTGACCCCCTCCAGCCCCTAAACACCCTCCGCTTCTCTGAAACCATCTCCAGCCCCTACACCCCTCCGCTTCTCTGAAACCCTCTCCAGCCCCTACACCCCCTCCCCTTCTCTGAAACCCTCTCCAGCCCCTACACCCCCTCCCCTTCTCTGAAACCCTCTCCAGCCCCTACACCCCCTCCCCTTCTCTGTGACCCTCTCCAGCCCCTACACCCCTCCGCTTCTCTGAAACCCTCTCCAGCCCCTACACCCCCTCCCCTTCTCTGAAACCATCTCCAGCCCCTACACCCTCTCCCCTTCTCTGTGACCCTCTCCAGCCCCTACACCCCTCCGCTTCTCTGAAACCCTCTCCAGCCCCTACACCCCCTCCCCTTCTCTGAAACCCTCTCCAGCCCCTACACCCCTCCACTTCACTGAAACCCACTCCAGTCCCTACACTCCTCACCTTCTCTGTGACCCTCCCCAGCCCTTACACCCCCTCCCCTTCTCTGTGACCCCATCCAGCCCCTACACACCCTCCCCTTCTCTGTGACCCTCCCCATCCCCTCCACCCCTCTCCTTCTCTGAAAACCTCTCCAGCCCCTACACCCCCTCCCCTTCTCTGAAACACTCTCCAGCCCCTACACACCCTCCCCTTCTATGTGACCCTCTCCAGCCCCTACTCCCCTCCCCTTCTCTGTGACCCTCTCCAGCCCCTACACCCCCTCCCTTCTCTGTGACCCTCTCCAGCCCCTACACCGCCCTCCCCTTCTCTGACCCTCCCCAGCCCCTACACCCCTCCCCTTCTCTGTGACCCTCTCCAGCCCCTACACCCCCTCCTCTTCTCTGTGACCCTCCCCAGCCCCTACAACCCCTCCCCTTCACTGACTCTCTCCAGCCCCTACACCCCCTCTCCTTCTCTCTGACTCTCCAGGCCCTACACCCCCTCCACTTCTCTGTGACCCTCTCCAGCCCCTACACCCCCTTCCCTTCTCTGACCCTCCCCAGCCCCTACAGCCCTCCCCTTCTCTGTGACCCTCTCCAGCCCCTACAACCCCTCCCCTTCACTATGACCCCCTCCAGCTCCACCCCTTCTCCTTCTCAGTGACCCCCCTCCCTACAATGCCTCCCTTTCTCTGAGACCCCCTCCTCACTGACCCCTCCATCCACTACCCCCCTCCCCTTCTCTGTGACCCTTCCTGTCCCTACCCCCCTCCTCTTCTCTGTGCCCCCTCTCGTCCCAACATTCCCCTTCTCTGTGACCCCCTCCTCTTCTCTGTGTCCCCTCCAGTCCCTACACACCCTCCTCTGTGACCCCCAGTCCCTACACTCCCACCTTTTCTGTGACCCTCTCCAGCCCCTACACCCCATCCCATTCTCTGTGACCCCTTTATTCTCTACAACCCCTCCCTTCTCTGACCCCCCCCAGCCCCTAAACACCCTCCCCTTCTCTGTGACCCTCCACAGCCCCTACACCTCACCCCTTCTCCAGCCCCTACACCCCCTCCCCTCCTCTGTGACCCTCTCCAACCCCTACACCCCTCCCGTTCTCTGACCCTCCCCAGCCCCTACACACCTCCCTTTCTCTGTGACACTCTCCAGCCCCTACACCCCTCCCCTTCTCTGTGACCCTCTCCAGCCCCTACACCCCTCCCCTTCTCTGAAACACTCTCCAGCCCCTACACCCCCTCCCCTTCTCTGTGACCCTCCACAGCCCCTACACCGCTCCCCTTCTCTGGAAACCTCTCCAGCCCCTACTCCCCCTCCCCTTCTCTGTGACCCTCCCCAGCCCCTACACCCCTCCCCTTCTCTGTGACCCTCTCCAGCCCCTACACCCCTCCCGTTCTCTGTGACCCTCTCCAGCCCCTACACTCCTCCCCTTCCCTGAAACCCTCTCCAGCCCCTACACCCCTCCCCTTCTCTGTGACCCTCCCCAGCCGCTACACCCCTCCCCTTCTCTGAAACCCTCTCCAACCCCTAGACCCCGTCCCCTCCTCTGTGACCCTCTCCAGCCCCTACACCGCTCCCCTTCTCTGAAACCAACTCCAGCCCCTACACACCCTCCCCTTCTCTGACCCTCCCCAGCCCCTACACCCCTCCACTTCTCTTTGACCCTCTCCAGCCCCTACACCCCCTCCCCTTCTCAGTGACCCCCTCCAGCCCTTACAACCCCTCCCCTTCACTGTGCCTCACTCCAGGCCCTACACGCCCCCCCTTCTCTATGACCCCCTCCAGCTCCACCCCTTCCCCTTCTCAGTGACCCCCCTCCCTACAATGCCTCCCTTTCTCTGTGACCCCCTCCTCTGACCCCACCAGTCCCTACACGCCACCCCTTCTCTGAAACCCTCTCCAGTCCCTACACTCCTCACCTTCTCTGAAACCCTCTCCAGCCCCTACACCCCCTCCCCTTCTCTGTGAGCCTCCCCAGCCCCTACACCCCCTCCCCTTCTCTGTGACCCTCTCCAGCCCCTACACCCCTCCCCTTCTCTGTGACCCTCTCCAGCCCCTACACCCCTCCCCTTCTCTGTGACCCTCTCCAGCCCCTAAACACCCTCCCCTTCGCTGTGACCCTCCCCATCCCCTAAGCCCCTCCCCTTCCCTGAAACCCTCTACAGCCCCTACACCCCCTCCCCTTCTCTGTGACCCTCCCCAGACACTACACCCCTCCCCTTCTCTGTGACACTCCCCAGCCGCTACACCCCTCCCCTTCTCTGAAACACTCTCCAGCCCCTACACACCCTCCCCTTCTATGTGACCCTCTCCAGCCCCTACTCCCCTCCCCTTCTCTGTGACCCTCTCCAGCCCCTACACCCCCTCCCCTTCTCTGTGACCCTCTCCAGCCCCTACACCGCCCTCCCCTTCTCTGACCCTCCCCAGCCCCTACACCCCTCCCCTTCTCTGTGACCCTCTCCAGCCCCTACACCCCCTCCACTTCTCTGTGACCCTCCCCAGCCCCTACACCCCTCCCGTTCTCTGTGACCCTCTCCAGCCCCTGGACCCCCTCCCCTCCTCTGTGACCCTCTCCAGCCCCTACACCCCTCCCCTTCTCTGTGACACCCTCCAGCCCCTACACCCCCTCCCCTTCTGACCCCTCCAGTCCCTACACCCACTCCCCTTTGTGACCCCCTCCAGCCATATGCACCATCCCCTTCACTGTTACCCTCCACAGCCCCTATACCCCTGTGAAACCCTCTCCAGCACCTACACCCCCTCCCCTTCTCTGAAACCCACTCCAGCCCCTACAACCCCTCCACTTCTCTGACCCTCTCCAGCCCCTACATTCCATCCCCTTCTCTGTGACCCCATCCCCTACACCCCCTCCCCTACATCCCCTCCCCTTCTCAGTGACCCCCTCCAGCCCCTACAACCCCTCCCCTTCACTGGGACCCCATCCCCTACACCCCCTCCACTTCTCAGTGACCATCTCCAGCCCCTACATCCCCTTCCCTTCTCTGAGACCCCATCCCCTACACCCCCTCCCCTTCTCAGTGACCCCCTCCAGCCCCTACAACCCCTCCCCTTCACTGACTCTCTCCAGCCCCTACACCCCCTCTCCTTCTCTCTGACTCTCCAGGCCCTACACCCCCTCCCCTTCTCTGTGACCCTCTCCAGCCCCTACACCCCCTTCCCTTCTCTGACCCTCCCCAGCCCCTACACCCCTCCCCTTCTCTGTGACCCTCTCCAGCCCCTACAACCCCTCCCATTCTCAGTGACCCCCTCCAGCCCCTACAACCCCTCCCCTTCACTGTGCCTCACTCCAGGCCCTACACCCCCCCCCTTCACTATGACCCCCTCCAGCTCCACCCCTTCTCCTTCTCAGTGACCCCCCTCCCTACAATGCCTCCCTTTCTCTGAGACCACCTCCTCACTGACCCCTCCATCCACTACCCCCCTCCCCTCCTCTGTGACCCTTCCTGTCCCTACCCCCCTCCCCTTCTCTGTGCCCCCTCTCGTCCCAACATTCTCCTTCTCTGTGACCCCCTCCTCTTCTCTGTGTCCCCTCCAGTCCCTACACACCCTCCTCTGTGACCCCCAGTCCCTACACTCCCTCCTTTTCTGTGACCCTCTCCAGCCCCTACACCCCATCCCATTCTCTGTGACCCCTTTGTTCTCTACAACCCCTACCTTCTCTGAACCCCCCCAGCCCCTAAACACCCTCCCCTTCTCTGTGACCCTCCACAGCCCCTACACCTCACCCCTTCTCCAGCCCCTACACCCCCTCCCCTCCTCTGTGACCCTCTCCAACCCCTACGCCCCTCCCGTTCTCTGACCCTCCCCAGCCCCTACACACCTCCCCTTCTCTGTGACACTCTCCAGCCCCTACACCCCTCCCCTTCTCTGTGACCCTCTCCAGCCCCTACACCCCTCCCCTTCTCTGAAACACTCTCCAGCCCCTACACCCCCTCCCCTTCTCTGTGACCCTCCACAGCCCCTACACCGCTCCCCTTCTCTGGAAACCTCTCCAGCCCCTACTCCCCCTCCCCTTCTCTGTGACCCTCCCCAGCCCCTACACCCCTCCCCTTCTCTGTGACCCTCTCCAGCCCCTACACCCCTCCCGTTCTCTGTGACCCTCTCCAGCCCCTACACCCCTCCCCTTCCCTGAAACCCTCTCCAGCCCCTACACCCCTCCCCTTCTCTGTGACCCTCCCCAGCCGCTACACCCCTCCCCTTCTCTGAAACCCTCTCCAACCCCTAGACCCCCTCCCCTCCTCTGTGACCCTCTCCAGCCCCTACACCGCTCCCCTTCTCTGAAACCAACTCCAGCCCCTACACACCCTCCCCTTCTCTGACCCTCCCCAGCCCCTACACCCCTCCACTTCTCTTTGACCCTCTCCAGCCCCTACACCCCCTCCCCTTCTCAGTGACCCCCTCCAGCCCTTACAACCCCTCCCCTTCACTGTGCCTCACTCCAGGCCCTACACGCCCCCCCTTCTCTATGACCCCCTCCAGCTCCACCCCTTCCCCTTCTCAGTGACCCCCCTCCCTACAATGCCTCCCTTTCTCTGTGACCCCCTCCTCTGACCCCACCAGTCCCTACACGCCACCCCTTCTCTGAAACCCTCTCCAGTCCCTACACTCCTCACCTTCTCTGAAACCCTCTCCAGCCCCTACACCCCCTCCCCTTCTCTGTGAGCCTCCCCAGCCCCTACACCCCCTCCCCTTCTCTGTGACCCTCTCCAGCCCCTACACCCCTCCCCTTCTCTGTGACCCTCTCCAGCCCCTACACACCCTCCCCTTCGCTGTGACCCTCCCCATCCCCTAAGCCCCTCCCCTTCCCTGAAACCCTCTACAGCCCCTACACCACCTCCCCTTCTCTGTGACCCTCCCCAGACACTACACCCCTCCACTTCTCTGAAAACATCTCCAGCCCCTATGCCCCTCCCCTTCTCTGTGACCCTCTCCAGCCCCTGCACCCCCTCCCCTTCTCCGAAACCATCTCCAGCCCCTACACCACTCCCCTTCTCTGAAACCCTCCCCAGCCCCTACACCCCCTCCCCTTCTCTGTGACCCTCTCCAGCCCCTACACCTCCTCCCCTTCTCTGTGACCCTCTCCAGCCCCTACACCCCCTCCCCTTCTCTGTGACCCTCTCCAGCCCCTACACCCCTCCCCTTCTCTGTGACCCTCTCCAGCCCCTAGACCCCTCCCCTTCTCTAAGACCCTCTCCAATCCCTACACCCCCTCCCCTTCTCTGTGACCCTCTCCAGCCCCTACACCCGTCCCCTTCTCTGTGACCCTCCCCAGCCCCTACACCCCCTACCCTTCTTTGTGAGCATCTCCAGCCCCTGCACCCACTCCTCTTCTCTGATCCTCTCCAGCCCCTACACCACTCCCCTTCTCTGAAACCCTCCCCAGCCCCTACACCCCTCCCCTTCTCTGAAACCCTCCCCAGCCCCTATACCCATCCCCTTCTATGAAACACTCTCCAGCCCCTACACCCCCTCCCCTTCTCTGAAACCCACTCCAGCCCCTGCTCCCCCTCCCCTTTTCTGTGACCCTCTCCAGTCCCTACACCCCTCCAGTTCTCTGTGACCCTCTCCAGCCCCTACACCTCTCACCTTCTCTGACCCTCCCCAGCCCCTACAACCCTCCCCTTCTCTGTGACCCTCTCAAGCCCCTAAACCCCCTCCCCTTCTCTGAAACCCACTCCAGTCCCTACACACCTCACCTTCTCTGTGACCCTATCCCCTACACCCCCTCCCCTTCTCAGTGACCCCCTCCAGCCCCTACAACCCCTCCCATTCACTGTGACCCCATCCCCTACACCCCCTCCACTTCTCAGTGACCCTCTCCAGCCCCTACATCCCCTTCCCTTCTCTGAGACCCCATCCCCGACACCCCCTCCCCTTCTCAGTGACCCCCTCCAGCCCCTACAACCCCTCCCCTTCACTGACTCTCTCCAGCCCCTACACCCCCTCTCCTTCTCTCTGACTCTCCAGTCCCTACACCCCCTCCCCTTCTCTGTGACCCTCTCCAGCCCGTACACCCCTCCCCTTCTCTGAAACCCTCTCCAGCACCTACACCCCCTCCTCTTCTCTGTGACCCTCCCCAGCCCCTACACCCCTCCCGTTCTCTGTGACCCTCTCCAGCCCCTAGACCCCCTCCCCTCCTCTCTGACCCTCTTCAGCCCCTACACCCCACCCCTTCTCTGTGACACCCTCCAGCCCCTACACCCCCTCCCCTTTGTGACCCCCTCCAGCCATATGCCCCATCCCCTTCTCTGTGACCCTCCACAGCCCCTATACCCCTCTGAAACCCTCCCCAGCCCCTACACCCCCTCCCCTTCTCTGAAACCCACTCCAGCCCCTACAACCCCTCCACTTCTCTGACCCTCTCCAGCCCCTACATCCCCTCCCCTTCTCTGTGACCCCATCCCCTACACACCCTCCCCTTCTCAGTGACCCCCTCCAGCCCCTACAACCTCTCCCCTTCACTGTGACCCCATCCCCTACACCCCCTCCCCTTCTCAGTGACCCTCTCCAGCCCCTACATCCCCTCCCCTTCTCTGTGACCCCATCCCCTACACCCTCTCCCCTTCTCAGTGACCCCCTCCAGCCCCTACAACCCCTCCCCTTCACTGACTCTCTCCAGCCCCTACACCCCCTCCCCTTCTCTGTGACCCCATCCCCTACACCCCCTCCCCTTCTCAGTGACCCCCTCCAGCCCCTACAACCCCCTCCCTCCTCTGACCCCCTCCAGCCCCTAAACACCCTCCGCTTCTCTGAAACCATCTCCAGCCCCTACACCCTCTCCCCTTCTCTGTGACCCTCTCCCGCCCCTACACCCCTCCGCTTCTCTGAAACCCTCTCCAGCCCCTACACCCCCCTCCCCTTCTCTGAAACCCTCTCCAGCCCCTACACCCCTCCCCTTCTATGTGACCCTCTCCAGCCCCTACACCCCCTCCCCTTCACTGTGACCCTCTCCAGCCCCTACACCCCCTCCCCTTCTCTGTGACCCTCTCCAGCCGCTACACCTCTCACCTTCTCTGACCCTCCGCAGCCCCTACACCTCTCCCCTTCTGTGTGACCCTCTCCCGCCCCTACACCCCTCCGCTTCTCTGAAACCCTCTCCAGCCCCTACACCCCCTCCCCTTCTCTGAAACCCTCTCCAGCCCCTACACCCCTCCCCTTCTATGTGACCCTCTCCAGCCCCTACACCCCTCCCCTTCTCTGTGACCCTCTCCAGCCCCTACACCCCTCCCCTTCTCTGTGACCCTCTCCAGCCCCTAAACACCCTCCCCTTCGCTGTGACCCTCCCCATCCCCTAAGCCCCTCCCCTTCCCTGAAACCCTCTACAGCCCCTACACCCCCTCCCCTTCTCTGTGACCCTCCCCAGACACTACACCCCTCCCCTTCTCTGTGACACTCCCCAGCCGCTACACCCCTCCCCTTCTCTGAAACACTCTCCAGCCCCTACACACCCTCCCCTTCTATGTGACCCTCTCCAGCCCCTACTCCCCTCCCCTTCTCTGTGACCCTCTCCAGCCCCTACACCCCCTCCCCTTCTCTGTGACCCTCTCCAGCCCCTACACCGCCCTCCCCTTCTCTGACCCTCCCCAGCCCCTACACCCCTCCCCTTCTCTGTGACCCTCTCCAGCCCCTACACCCCCTCCACTTCTCTGTGACCCTCCCCAGCCCCTACACCCCTCCCATTCTCTGTGACCCTCTCCAGCCCCTGGACCCCCTCCCCTCCTCTGTGACCCTCTCCAGCCCCTACACCCCTCCCCTTCTCTGTGACACCCTCCAGCCCCTACACCCCCTCCCCTTCTGACCCCTCCAGTCCCTACACCCACTCCCCTTTGTGACCCCCTCCAGCCATATGCACCATCCCCTTCACTGTTACCCTCCACAGCCCCTATACCCCTGTGAAACCCTCTCCAGCACCTACACCCCCTCCCCTTCTCTGAAACCCACTCCAGCCCCTACAACCCCTCCACTTCTCTGACCCTCTCCAGCCCCTACATTCCATCCCCTTCTCTGTGACCCCATCCCCTACACCCCCTCCCCTACATCCCCTCCCCTTCTCAGTGACCCCCTCCAGCCCCTACAACCCCTCCCCTTCACTGGGACCCCATCCCCTACACCCCCTCCACTTCTCAGTGACCATCTCCAGCCCCTACATCCCCTTCCCTTCTCTGAGACCCCATCCCCTACACCCCCTCCCCTTCTCAGTGACCCCCTCCAGCCCCTACAACCCCTCCCCTTCACTGACTCTCTCCAGCCCCTACACCCCCTCTCCTTCTCTCTGACTCTCCAGGCCCTACCCCCCTCCCCTTCTCTGTGCCCCCTCTCGTCCCAACATTCTCCTTCTCTGTGACCCCCTCCTCTTCTCTGTGTCCCCTCCAGTCCCTACACACCCTCCTCTGTGACCCCCAGTCCCTACACTCCCTCCTTTTCTGTGACCCTCTCCAGCCCCTACACCCCATCCCATTCTCTGTGACCCCTTTGTTCTCTACAACCCCTACCTTCTCTGAACCCCCCCAGCCCCTAAACACCCTCCCCTTCTCTGTGACCCTCCACAGCCCCTACACCTCACCCCTTCTCCAGCCCCTACACCCCCTCCCCTCCTCTGTGACCCTCTCCAACCCCTACGCCCCTCCCGTTCTCTGACCCTCCCCAGCCCCTACACACCTCCCCTTCTCTGTGACACTCTCCAGCCCCTACACCCCTCCCCTTCTCTGTGACCCTCTCCAGCCCCTACACCCCTCCCCTTCTCTGAAACACTCTCCAGCCCCTACACCCCCTCCCCTTCTCTGTGACCCTCCACAGCCCCTACACCGCTCCCCTTCTCTGGAAACCTCTCCAGCCCCTACTCCCCCTCCCCTTCTCTGTGACCCTCCCCAGCCCCTACACCCCTCCCCTTCTCTGTGACCCTCTCCAGCCCCTACACCCCTCCCGTTCTCTGTGACCCTCTCCAGCCCCTACACCCCTCCCCTTCCCTGAAACCCTCTCCAGCCCCTACACCCCTCCCCTTCTCTGTGACACTCCCCAGCCGCTACACCCCTCCCCTTCTCTGAAACCCTCTCCAACCCCTAGACCCCCTCCCCTCCTCTGTGACCCTCTCCAGCCCCTACACCGCTCCCCTTCTCTGAAACCAACTCCAGCCCCTACACACCCTCCCCTTCTCTGACCCTCCCCAGCCCCTACACCCCTCCACTTCTCTTTGACCCTCTCCAGCCCCTACACCCACTCCCCTTCTCAGTGACCCCCTCCAGCCCTTACAACCCCTCCCCTTCACTGTGCCTCACTCCAGGCCCTACACGCCCCCCCTTCTCTATGACCCCCTCCAGCTCCACCCCTTCCCCTTCTCAGTGACCCCCCTCCCTACAATGCCTCCCTTTCTCTGTGACCCCCTCCTCTGACCCCACCAGTCCCTACACGCCACCCCTTCTCTGAAACCCTCTCCAGTCCCTACACTCCTCACCTTCTCTGAAACCCTCTCCAGCCCCTACACCCCCTCCCCTTCTCTGTGAGCCTCCCCAGCCCCTACACCCCCTCCCCTTCTCTGTGACCCTCTCCAGCCCCTACACCCCTCCCCTTCTCTGTGACCCTCTCCAGCCCCTACACACCCTCCCCTTCGCTGTGACCCTCCCCATCCCCTAAGCCCCTCCCCTTCCCTGAAACCCTCTACAGCCCCTACACCACCTCCCCTTCTCTGTGACCCTCCCCAGACACTACACCCCTCCCCTTCTCTGTGACCCTCCCCAGCCCCTACACCCCTCCCCGTCTCTGAAACCAACTCCAGCCCCTACACCCCCTCCCCTTCTCTGACCCTCCCCAGCCCCTACACCACTCCACTTCTCTTTGACCCTCTCCAACCCCTACACCCCCTACCCTTCTCAGTGACCCCCTCCAGCCCCTACAAACCCTCCCCTTCACTGTGCCTCACTCCAGGCCCTACAAGCCCCCACTTCTCTATGACCCCCACCAGCTCCACCCCTTCCCCTTCTCAGTGACCCCCCCTCCCTACAATGCCTCGCTTTCTCTGTGACCCCCTCCTCTCTGACCCCTCCAGTCCCTACACCCCACCCCTTCTCTGACCTCCTCTAGTTCCTAGCCCTAACATTCTAGACCCTACACCCACTCCCCTTCTTTGTGACCACTCCAGCCCCTACCACCCTCCCCTTCTCTGTGACCCTTCCAGTCCCTACCCCCTTCTCCCTTTCTCTGTGACCCTTCCAGTCCCTACCCCCCTCCCCTTCTCTGTGACCCTTCCAGTCCCTACCCCCCTCCCCTTCTCTGTGCCCACTCTAGTCCCTACATTCCCCGTCTCTGTGACCCCCTCCTCTGTGTCCCCTCCAGTCCCCACACCCCATCCCATTCTTTCTGACCCCTTCAGTCTCTACACCCCCACCCTTCTCTGACCCCCTCCAGCCCCTAAACACCCTCCGATTCTCTGTGACCCTTTACAGCCCCGACACCCCTCCCCTTCTCTGAAAACTCCAGCCCCTACACCCCATCCCATTCTCTGTGACCCTCTCCAGCCCCTACACCCCCTCCCCTTCTCTGTGACCCTCTCCAGCCCCTAGACCCCTCCCCTTCTCTGAAACAATCTCCAGCCCCTACACCCCCTCCCCCTTCTCTGACCCACCCCAGCAGCTACACCCCTCCACTTAACTGAAAACATCTCCAGCCCCTGCACCCCCTCCCCTTCTCTGAAACCCTCTCCAGCCCCTACACCCCTCCCCTTCTCTGTGACCCTCCCCAGCCCCTACACACCCTCCCCTTCTCTGAAACCCTCTCCAACCCCTGCTCGCCCTCCCCTTCTCTGTGACCCTCTCCACACCCTACAACCCCTCCCCTTCTCTGTGACCCTCTCCAGCCCCTACACCCCTCCCCTTCTCTGAAACACTCCCCAGCCCCTACACCCCGTCCCCTTCACTGTGACCCTCTCCAGCCCCTACACCCCCTCCCCTTCTCTGTGAACCTCTCCAGCCCCTACACCCCTCCCCTTCTCTGAAACCCTCTCCAGCCCCTACACCCCTCCCCTTCTCTGAAACACTCCCCAGCCCCTACACCCCGTCCCCTTCTCTGTGAACCTCTCCAGCCCCTACACCCCTCCCCTTCTCTGAAACCCTCTCCAGCCCCTACACCCCTCCCCTTCTCTGAAACACTCCCCAGCCCCTACACCCCCTCCCCTTCTCTGAAACCCTCCCCAGCCCCTACACACCCTCCCCTTCTCTGAAACCCTCTCCAGCCCCTGCTCCTCCTCCCCTTCTCTGTGACCCTCTCCACACCCTACAACCCCTCCCCTTCTCTGTGACCCTCTCCAGCCCCTACACCCCTTCCCTTCTCTGAAACACTCCCGAGCCCCTACACCCCGTCCCCTTCTCTGTGACCCTCTCCAGCCCCTACACCCCCTCCCCTTCTCTGTGAACCTCTCCAGCCCCTACACCCCTCCCCTTCTCTGAAACCCTCCCCAGCCCCTGCACCCACTCCTCTTCTCTGACCCTCTTCAGCCCCTACACCTCCTCTCCTTCTGACCCCTCCAGTCCCTACACCCCCTCCCCTTTGTGACCCCCTCCAGCCATACGCCCCATCCCCTTCTCTGTGACCCTCTTCAGCCCCTAAACCCCTCACCTTCTCTGAAACCCTCTCCAGCCCCAACACCCCCTCCCCTTCTCTGTGACCCTCTCTAGCCCCTACACCCCTCCCCGTCTCTGAAACCTTCTCCTGCCCCTACACCCCTCCCCGTCTCTGAAACCCTCTCCAGCCCCTACGCCACCTCCCCTTCTCTGTGACCATCTCCAGCCCCTACACACCTCCACTTCTCTGAAAACATCTCCAGCCCCTATACCCCTCCCCTTCTCTGTGACCCTCTCCAGCCCCTGCACCCCCTCCCCTTCTCTGAAACCATCTCCAGCCCCTACACCACTCCCCTTCTCTGAAACCCTCCCCAGCCCCTACACCCCCTCCCCTTCTCTGTGACCCTCTCCAGCCCCTACACCTCCTCCCCTTCTCTGTGACCCTCTCCAGCCCCTACACCCCCTCCCCTTCTCTGTGACCCTCTCCAGCCCCTACACCCCTCCCCTTCTCTGTGACCCTCTCCAGCCCCTAGACCCCTCCCCTTCTCTAAGACCCTCTCCAATCCCTACACCCCCTCCCCTTCTCTGTGACCCTCTCCAGCCCCTACACCCCTCCCCTTCTCTGTGACCCTCCCCAGCCCCTACACCCCTCCCGTTCTCTGTGACCCTCTCCAGCCCCTAGACCCCCTCCCCTCCTCTCTGACCCTCTTCAGCCCCTACACCCCACCCCTTCTCTGTGACACCCTCCAGCCCCTACACCCCCTCCCCTTTGTGACCCCCTCCAGCCATATGCCCCATCCCCTTCTCTGTGACCCTCCACAGCCCCTATACCCCTCTGAAACCCTCTCCAGTCCCTACACCCCCTCCCCTCTGAAACACTCCCCAGCCCCTACACCCTCTCCCCTTCTCTGAAACCCACTCCAGCCCCTACAAGCCCTCCACTTCTCTGACCCTCTCCAGCCCCTACATCCCCTCCCCTTCTCTGTGACCCCATCCCCTACACACCCTCCCCTTCTCAGTGACCCCCTCCAGCCCCTACAACCCCTCCCCTTCACTGTGACCCCATCCCCTACACCCCCTCCCCTTCTCAGTGACCCTCTCCAGCCCCTACATCCCCTCCCCTTCTCTGTGACCCCATCCCCTACACCCCCTCCCCTTCTCAGTGACCACCTCCAGCCCCTACAACCCCTCCCCTTCACTGACTCTCTCCAGCCCCTACACCCCCTCCCCTTCTCTGTGACCCCATCCCCTACACCCCCTCCCCTTCTCAGTGACCCCCTCCAGCCCCTACAACCCCCTCCCTCCTCTGACCCCCTCCAGCCCCTAAACACCCTCGGCTTCTCTGAAACCCTCTCCAGCCCCTACACCCTCTCCCCTTCTCTGTGACCCTCTCCCGCCCCTACACCCCTCCGCTTCTCTGAAACCCTCTCCAGCCCCTACACCCCCTCCCCTTCTCTGAAACCCTCTCCAGCCCCTACACCCCTCCCCTTCTATGTGACCCTCTCCAGCCCCTACACCCCCTCCCCTTCACTGTGACCCTCTCCAGCCCCTACACCCTCTCCCCTTCTCTGTGACCCTCTCCCGCCCCTACACCCCTCCGCTTCTCTGAAACCCTCTCCAGCCCCTACACCCCCTCCCCTTCTCTGAAACCCTCTCCAGCCCTTACACCCCTCCCCTTCTATGTGACCCTCTCCAGCCCCTACACCCCTCCCCGTCTCTGTGAACCTCTCCAGCCCCTAGACCCCTCCCCTTCTATGTGACCCTCTCCAGCCCCTACACCCCTCCCCTTCTCTCTGACTCTCCAGCCCCTACACCCCCTCCCCTTCTCTGTGACCCTCTCCAGCCCCTACACCCCTTCCCCTTCTCTCTGACTCTCCAGCCCCTACACCCCCTCCCCTTCTCTGTGACCCTCTCCAGCCCCTACACCCCTTCCCCTTCTCTCTGACTCTCCAGCCCCTACACCCCTCCCCTTCTATGTGACCCTCTCCAGCCCCTACACCCCTTCCCCTTCTCTCTGACTCTCCAGCCCCTACACCCCCTCCCCTTCTCTGTGACCCTCTCCAGCCGCTACACCCACTCCCCTTCTCTGAAACCCTCTCCAGTCCCTACACTCCTCACCTTCTCTGAAACCCTCTGCAGCCCCTACACCCCCTCCCCTTCTCTGTGACCCTCTCCAGCCCCTACACCCCCTCCCGTTCTCTGTGACCCCATCCAGCCCCTACACACCCTCCCCTTCTCTGTGACCCTCCCCATCCCCTCCACCCCTCTCCTGCTCTGAAAACCTCTCCAGCCCCTACAACCCCTCCCCTTCTCTGAAACACTCTCCAGCCCCTACACACCCTCCCCTTCTATGTGACCCTCTCCAGCCCCTACTCCCCTCCCCTTCTCTGTGACCCTCTCCAGCCCCTACAGCCCCTCCCCTTCTCTGTGACCCTCTCCAGCCCCTACACCGCCCTCCCCTTCTCTGACCCTCCCCAGCCCCTACACCCCTCCCCTTCTCTGTGACCCTCTCCAGCCCCTACACCCCCTCCTCTTCTCTGTGCCCTCCCCAGCCCCTACACCCCTCCCGTTCTCTGTTACCCTCTCCAGCCCCTGGACCCCCTCCCCTCCTCTGTGACCCTCTCCAGCCCCTACACCCCTCCCCTTCTCTGTGACCCTCTCCAGCCCCTACACACCCTCCCCTTCGCTGTGACCCTCCCCATCCCCTAAGCCCCTCCCCTTCCCTGAAACCCTCTACAGCCCCTACACCACCTCCCCTTCTCTGTGACCCTCCCCAGACACTACACCCCTCCCCTTCTCTGTGACCCTCCCCAGCCCCTACACCCCTCCCCGTCTCTGAAACCAACTCCAGCCCCTACACCCCCTCCCCTTCTCTGACCCTCCCCAGCCCCTACACCACTCCACTTCTCTTTGACCCTCTCCAACCCCTACACCCCCTACCCTTCTCAGTGACCCCCTCCAGCCCCTACAAACCCTCCCCTTCACTGTGCCTCACTCCAGGCCCTACAAGCCCCCACTTCTCTATGACCCCCACCAGCTCCACCCCTTCCCCTTCTCAGTGACCCCCCCTCCCTACAATGCCTCGCTTTCTCTGTGACCCCCTCCTCTCTGACCCCTCCAGTCCCTACACCCCACCCCTTCTCTGACCTCCTCTAGTTCCTAGCCCTAACATTCTAGACCCTACACCCACTCCCCTTCTTTGTGACCACTCCAGCCCCTACCACCCTCCCCTTCTCTGTGACCCTTCCAGTCCCTACCCCCTTCTCCCTTTCTCTGTGACCCTTCCAGTCCCTACCCCCCTCCCCTTCTCTGTGACCCTTCCAGTCCCTACCCCCCTCCCCTTCTCTGTGCCCACTCTAGTCCCTACATTCCCCGTCTCTGTGACCCCCTCCTCTGTGTCCCCTCCAGTCCCCACACCCCATCCCATTCTTTCTGACCCCTTCAGTCTCTACACCCCCACCCTTCTCTGACCCCCTCCAGCCCCTAAACACCCTCCCATTCTCTGTGACCCTTTACAGCCCCGACACCCCTCCCCTTCTCTGAAAACTCCAGCCCCTACACC
>NW_026780758.1:0-26406 GCF_030144855.1 Hypanus sabinus | reverse complement strand
GGGGGTGAATCAGTCCGTGTTCCCCCCCTCCCCGTCCCTGTCCCACCGACCCCTGGGTTAGAGAGAGAGGGGTGAATCAGTCCGTGTTCCCCCATCCCCGTCCCTGTCCCACCGACCCCTGGGTTATAGAGAGAGGGGGGTGAATCAGTCCGTGTTCCCCCCTCCCCGTCCCTGTCCCACTGACCCCTGGGTTAGAGATAGGGGGGTGAATCAGTCCGTGTTCCCCCCTCCACATCCCTGTCCCACCGACCCCTGGGTTAGAGAGAGAGAGGGGTGAATCAGTCCGTGTTCCCCCTCCCCGTCCCTGTCCCACCGACCCCTGGGTTAGAGAGAGAGGGGGGTGAATCAGTCTGTGTTCCCCCCTCCCCATCCCTGTCCCACTGACCCCTGGGTTAGTGAGAGAGGGGGGTGAATCAGTCCGTGTTCCCCCCTCCCCGTCCCTGTCCCACCGACCCCTGGGTTAGAGAGAGAGAGGAGTGAATCAGTCCGTGTTCCCCCCTCCCCGTCCCTGTCCCACCGACCCCTGGGTTAGAGAGAGAGGGGGGTGAATCAGTCCGTGTTCCCCCCTCCCCATCCCTGTCCCACTGACCCCTGGGTTAGAGAGAGAGGGGGGTGAATCAGTCCGTGTTCCCCCCTCCCCGTCCCTGTCCCACCGACCCCTGGGTTAGAGAGAGAGGGGGGTGAATCAGTCCGTGTTCCCCCCTCCCCGTCCCTGTCCCACCGACCCCTGGGTTAGAGAGAGAGGGGTGAATCAGTCTGTCATTCCCCCCCTCCCCATCCCTGTCCCACCGACCCCTGGGTTAGAGAGAGAGGGGTGAATCAGTCTGTCATTCCCCCCCTCCCCATCCCTGTCCCACCGACCCCTGGGTTAGAGAGAGAGAGGGGTGAATCAGTCCGTGTTCCCCCCTCCCCATCCCTGTCCCACCGACCCCTGGGTTAGAGAGAGGGGGGTGAATCAGTCCGTGTTCCCCCATCCCCGTCCCTATCCCACCGACCCCTGGGTTAGAGGGGGGGGGTGAATCAGTCCGTGTTCCCCCCTCCCCGTCCCTGTCCCAATGACCCCTGGATTAGAGAGAGAGGGGTGAATCAGTCCATGTTCCCCCCTCCCGTCCCTGTCCCACCGACCCCTGGGTTAGAGAGAGAGGGGGGTGAATCAGTCTGTGTTCCCCCTCCCCGTCCCTGTCCCACCGACCCCTGGGTTAGAGAGGGGGGAGGTGAATCAGTCCGTGTTCCCCCCTCCCCGTCCCTGTCCCACCGACCCCTGGGTTAGAGAGAGGGGGTGAATCAGTCGGTGTTCCCCCTCCTCGTCCCTGTCCCACCGACCCCTGGGTTAGAGAGAGAGGGGGGTGAATCAGTCCGTGTTCCCCCCTCCCCGTCCCTGTCCCACCGACCCCTGGGTTAGAGAGAGAGGGGGTGAATCAGTCCGTGTTCCCCCCTCCCCGTCCCTGTCCCACCGACCCCTGGGTTAGAGAGAGAGAGGGGTGAATCAGTCCGTGTTCCCCCCTCCCCGTCCCTGTCCCACCGACCCCTGGGTTAGAGAGAGAGAGGGGTGAATCAGTCCGTGTTCCCCCCCTCCCGTCCCTGTCCCACCGACCCCTGGGTTAGAGAGAGAGGGGTGAATCAGTCCGTGTTCCCCCTCCCCGTCCCTGTCCCACCGACCCCTGGGTTAGAGAGGAGGGGTGAATCAGTCCGTGTTCCCCCTCCCCGTCCCTGTCCCACCGACCACTGGGTTAGAGAGAGAGGGGGGTGAATCAGTCTGTGTTCCCCCTCCCCGTCCCTGTCCCACTGACCCCTGGGTTAGAGAGAGAGGGGGGTGAATCAGTCCGTGTTCCCCCCTCCCCGTCCCTGTCCCACCGACCCCTGGGTTAGAGAGAGAGAGGGGGGTGAATCAGTCCGTGTTCCCCCCTCCCCGTCCCTGTCCCACCGACCCCTGGGTTAGAGAGAGAGGGGTGGATCAGTCTGTCATTCCCCCCCTCCCCGTCCCTGTCCCACCGACCCCTGGGTTAGAGGGGGGGGGTGAATCAGTCCGTGTTCCCCCCTCCCCGTCCCTGTCCCACCGACCCCTGGGTTAGAGAGAGGGGGGGTGAATCAGTCCGTGTTCCCCCCTCCCCGTCCCTGTCCCACCGACCCCTGGGTTAGAGAGGGGGGGGGGTGAATCAGTCCGTGTTCCCCCCTCCCCGTCCCTGTCCCACCGACCCCTGGGTTAGAGAGAGAGGGGGGTGAATCAGTCTGTGTTCCCCCTCCCCGTCCCTGTCCCACCGACCCTTGGGTTAGAGAGAGAGGGGGGTGAATCAGTCCGTGTTCCCCCCTCCCCGTCCCTGTCCCACCGACCCCTGGGTTAGAGAGAGAGAGGAGTGAATCAGTCCGTGTTCCCCCCCCCCCCCGTCCCTGTCCCACCGACCCCTGGGTTAGAGAGAGAGGGGGGTGAATCAGTCCGTGTTCCCCCCTCCCCGTCCCGGTCCCACCGACCCCTGGGTTAGAGAGAGAGAGGGGTGAATCAGTCCGTGTTCCCCCCTCCCCGTCCCTGTCCCACCGACCCCTGGGTTAGAGAGAGAGGGGTGAATCAGTCCGTGTTCCCCCCTCCCCGTCCCTGTCCCACCGTCCCCTGGGTTAGAGAGAGAGAGGGGTGAATCAGTCCGTGTTCCCCCTCCCCATCCCTGTCCCACTGACCCCTGGGTTAGAGAGAGAGGGGGGTGAATCAGTCGGTGTTCCCCCTCCCCGTCCCTGTCCCACTGACCCCTGGATTAGAGAGGGGGGGGGGTGAATCAGTCCGTGTTCCCCCCCTCCCCGTCCCTGTCCCACCGACCCCTGGGTTAGAGAGGGGGGGGGGGTGAATCAGTCCGTGTTCCCCCCCTCCCGTCCCTGTCCCACCGACCCCTGGGTTAGAGAGAGAGAGGGGTGAATCAGTCCGTGTTCCCCCCCTCCCCGTCCCTGTCCCACCGACCCCTGGGTTAGAGAGAGAGAGGGGTGAATCAGTCCGTGTTCCCCCCTCCCCGTCCCTGTCCCACCGACCTCTGGGTTAAAGAGAAGGGGGTGAATCAGTCCGTGTTCCCCCCTCCCCGTCCCTGTCCCACCGACCCCTGGGTTAGAGAGAGAGGGGGGTGAATCAGTCCGTGTTCCCCCCTCCCCGTCCCTGTCCCACCGACCCCTGGGTTAGAGAGAGAGGGGTGAATCAGTCCGTGTTCCCCCCTCCCCGTCCCTGTCCCACTGACCCCTGGGTTAGAGAGGGGGGGGGGGTGAATCAGTCCGTGTTCCCCCCTCCCCGTCCCTGTCCCACCGACCCCTGGGTTAGAGAGAGAGGGGGGTGAATCAGTCTGTGTTCCCCCTCCCCGTCCCTGTCCCACCGACCCTTGGGTTAGAGAGAGAGGGGGGTGAATCAGTCCGTGTTCCCCCCTCCCCGTCCCTGTCCCACCGACCCCTGGGTTAGAGAGAGAGAGGAGTGAATCAGTCCGTGTTCCCCCCCCCCCCCGTCCCTGTCCCACCGACCCCTGGGTTAGAGAGAGAGGGGGGTGAATCAGTCCGTGTTCCCCCCTCCCCGTCCCGGTCCCACCGACCCCTGGGTTAGAGAGAGAGAGGGGTGAATCAGTCCGTGTTCCCCCCTCCCCGTCCCTGTCCCACCGACCCCTGGGTTAGAGAGAGAGGGGTGAATCAGTCCGTGTTCCCCCCTCCCCGTCCCTGTCCCACCGTCCCCTGGGTTAGAGAGAGAGAGGGGTGAATCAGTCCGTGTTCCCCCTCCCCATCCCTGTCCCACTGACCCCTGGGTTAGAGAGAGAGGGGGGTGAATCAGTCGGTGTTCCCCCTCCCCGTCCCTGTCTCACTGACCCCTGGATTAGAGAGGGGGGGGGGGTGAATCAGTCCGTGTTCCCCCCCTCCCGTCCCTGTCCCACCGACCCCTGGGTTAGAGAGAGAGAGGGGTGAATCAGTCCGTGTTCCCCCCCTCCCCGTCCCTGTCCCACCGACCCCTGGGTTAGAGAGAGAGAGGGGATGAATCAGTCCGTGTTCCCCCCTCCCCATCCCTGTCCCACCGACCCCTGGGTTAGAGGGAGGGTGGTGAATCAGTCCGTGTTCCCCCCTCCCCATCCCTGTCCCACCGACCCCTGGGTTAGAGAGAGGGGGGTGAATCAGTCCGTGTTCCCCCTCCCCATCCCTGTCACACCGACCCCTGGGTTAGAGAGAGAGGGGGGTGAATCAGTCCGTGTTCCCCCTCCCCATCCCTGTCCCACTGACCCCTGGGTTAGAGAGAGAGGGGGGTGAATCAGTCCGTGTTCCCCCTCCCCATCCCTGTCCCACTGACCCCTGGGTTAGAGAGAGAGGGGGGTGAATCAGTCCGTGTTCCCCCCTCCCCGTCCCTGTCCCACCGACCCCTGGGTTAGAGAGAGAGAGGGGTGAATCAGTCCGTGTTCCCCCCTCCCCGTCCCTGTCCCACCGACCTCTGGGTTAAAGAGAGAGGGGTGAATCAGTCCGTGTTCCCCCCTCCCCGTCCCTGTCCCACCGACCCCTGGGTTAGAGAGAGAGGGGGGTGAATCAGTCCGTGTTCCCCCCTCCCATCCCTGACCCACCGACCCCTGGGTTAGAGAGAGAGGGGGGTGAATCAGTCCGTGTTCCCCCCTCCCCGTCCCTGTCCCACCGACCCCTGGGTTAGAGAGAGAGAGGGGGGTGAATCAGTCCGTGTTCCCCCCTCCCCGTCCCTGTCCCCCCGACCCCTCAGTGACGGAGGGAGGGGGTTCTGGGTTGTCCGGGGCAGGGGTGGGGGTCGTTCCCTCTCTCTCTGACGCCCCTCTGACAGGAGCAGCTTCGATGACCGGGGCAATGACCCACACGGTGTCGACGGCGGTGATCTGCTTCGAGCTGACTGGAGAGATCTCCCACATCCTGCCCATGATGGTTGCCGTCATCCTGGCGAACATGGTGGCCCAGGGCCTGCAGCCCAGCCTGTACGAAAGCATCATTCAGATCAAAAAGCTCCCCTACCTGCCCGAGTTCGGCTGGGGGCACCTCAGGTGAGAGAACGGCGGCTGTCGGTCTGTCTGTGTCTGCGTCTGACCCCGGGATTGTGTAACGGGACGGGGCGGAGGGATATTCACTCTGTGTCTGACCCCGGGAGTGTGTGATGGGACGGTGCGGAGGGAGATTCACTCTGTGTCTGACCCCGGGAGTGTGTGATGGGACGGTGTGGAGGGAGATTCACTCTGTGTCTGACCCCAGGAGTGTGTGACGGGACGGTGTTGAGGGAGATTCACTCTGTGTCTGACCCCGGGATTGTGTAACGGGACGGGGCGGAGGGATATTCACTCTGTGTCTGACCCCGGGAGAGTGTGATGGGACGGTGTGGAGGGAGATTCACTCTGTGTCTGACCCCGGGAGTGTGTGATGGGACGGTGTGGAGGGAGATTCACTCTGTGTCTGACCCCGGGAGTGTGTGATGGGACGGTGTGGAGGGAGATTCACTCTGTGTCTGACCCCGGGAGTGTGTGATGGGACGGTGTGGAGGGAGATTCACTCTGTGTCTGATCCCGGGAGTGTGTGATGGGACGGTGTGGAGGGAGATTCACTCTGTGTCTGACCCCGGGAGTGTGTGATGGGACGGTGTGGAGGGAGATTCACTCTGTGTCTGACCCCGGGAGTGTGTGGTGGGACGGTGTGGAGGGAGATTCACTCTGTGTCTGACCCCGGGAGTGTGTGATGGGAGGGGGCGGAGGGAGATTCACTCTGTGTCTGATCCTGGGAGTGGGTGATGGGACGCTGTGGAGGGAGATTCACTCTGTGTCTGAACCCGGGAGTGTATGATGGGACGGTGTGTAGGGAGATTCACTCTGTGTCTGACCCCTTTTTTTTTATTACAAAATCCTTTATTACAAATTTCGGTGCTATACAATATATACAAAACAGTGGCAAACACAATTACTGCACTACAAATAGACAATAGACATTACACCAGAATGTTGCCATCTCTATCCACGATGGCATTTACACCACGCGGAGCCCAACGGTCTCGAAACTCCTCCAAGGCCACTGTGGACTGTGCATGTTCCTTTTCAATAGTTACCAGAGCACGAACATACCCCCTAAACATTGCCAGGCAGTCTGCCCGGGGAGATCCTCCCACCACCCGTTTCCAAGACCCTCGGATGGCGGATTTCGCCAGCCCCAGGAGCAAGTTGACTAGGACATCCTCAACCCTCCATGCCCCCTTCCTTACTGGATGACCATATATAAACAGGGTGGGACTAAAATGCAGCCAGAAGGCGAGAAGCAGCCCACGCAAATATGCAAAAAGAGGCTGCAGCCTCACACACTCCATGTACATGTGGTACACGGTCTCCTCCAGCCCGCAGAAGTGGCATGCGGGTGGGAAGTCCGGGAGTGTGTGACGGGACGGTGTGGAGGGAGATTCACTCTGTGTCTGACCCCGGGAGTGTGTGATGGGACGGTGCGTAGGGAGATTCACTCTGAGTCTGACCCCGGGAGTGTGCGATGGGACGGTGTGGAGGGAGATTCACTCTGTGTCTGACCCCGGGATTGTGTAGCGGGACGGGTCGGAGGGATATTCACTCTGTGTCTGACACCGGGTGTGTGTGATGGGACGGTGTGGAGGGAGATTCACTCTGTGTCTGACCCCGGGAGTGTGTGATGGGACGGTGTGGAGGGAGATTCACTCTGTGTCTGAACCCGGGAGTGTGTGATGGGACGGTGTGGAGGGTGATTCACTCTGTGTCTGACCCCGGGAGAGTGTGATCGGAGGGTGTGGAGGGAGATTCACTGTGTGACTGACCCCGGGAGTGTGTGATGGGATGGTGTGGAGGGAGATTCACTCTGTGGCTGACCCCGGGAGTGTGTGATGGTACGGTGTGGAGGGAGATTCACTCTGTGTCTGACCCCGGGAGTGTGTGATGGGACGGTGTGGAGGGTGATTCACTCTGTGTCTGACCCCGGGAGTGTGTGATGGGACGGTGTGGAGGGAGATACACTCTGTGTCTGACCCCGGGAGTGTGTGATGGGACGGTGTGGAGGGAGATTCACTCTGTGTCTGACCCCGGGAGTGTGTGATGGGACGATGTGGAGGGAGATTCACTCTGTGTCTGACCCCGGGAGTGTGTGATGGGACGGTGTGGAGGGAGGGTCACTCTGTGTCTGACCCCGGGTGTGTGTGATGGGACGGTGTGGAGGGAGATTCACTCTGTGTCCGACCCCGGGGGTGTGTGATGGGACGGTGTGGAGGGAGATTCACTCTGTGTCTGACCCCGGGAGTGTGTGATGGGACGGTGTGGAGGGAGATTCACTCTGTGTCTGAACCCGGGAGTGTGTGATGGGACGGTGTGGAGGGTGATTCACTCTGTGTCTGACCCCGGGAGAGTGTGATCGGAGGGTGTGGAGGGAGATTCACTGTGTGACTGACCCCGGGAGTGTGTGATGGGATGGTGTGGAGGGAGATTCACTCTGTGGCTGACCCCGGGAGTGTGTGATGGTACGGTGTGGAGGGAGATTCACTCTGTGTCTGACCCCGGGAGTGTGTGATGGGACGGTGTGGAGGGTGATTCACTCTGTGTCTGACCCCGGGAGTGTGTGATGGGACGGTGTGGAGGGAGATACACTCTGTGTCTGACCCCGGGAGTGTGTGATGGGACGGTGTGGAGGGAGATTCACTCTGTGTCTGACCCCGGGAGTGTGTGATGGGACGATGTGGAGGGAGATTCACTCTGTGTCTGACCCCGGGAGTGTGTGATGGGACGGTGTGGAGGGAGGGTCACTCTGTGTCTGACCCCGGGTGTGTGTGATGGGACGGTGTGGAGGGAGATTCACTCTGTGTCCGACCCCGGGGGTGTGTGATGGGACGGTGTGGAGGGAGATTCACTCTGTGTCCGACCCCGGGAGTGTGTGATGGGACGGTGTGGAGGGAGATTCACTCTGTGTCTGACCCCGGGAGTGTGTGATGGGACGGTGTGGAGGGAGATTCACTCTGTGTCTGACCCCGGGAGTGTGTGATGGGACGGTGTGGAGGGAGGTTCACTCTGTGTCTGACCCCGGGAGTGTGTGATGGGACGGTGTGGAGGGAGCTTCACTCTGTGTCTGACCCCGGGAGTGTGTGATGGGACGGTCTGGAGGGAGATTCACTCTGTGTCTGACCCCGGGAGTGTGTGATGGGACGGTGTGGAGGGAGATTCACTCTGTGTCTGACCCCGGGTGTGTGTGATGGGACGGTGCGGAGGGAGATTCACTCTGTGTCTGACCCCGGGAGTGTGTGATGGGACGGTGTGGAGGGAGATTCACTCCCTGTCTGACTCCGGGAGTGTGTAATGGGACGGTGTGGAGGGACATTCACTCCCTGTCTGACCCCGGGAGTGTGTGATGGGACGGTGTGGAGGGAGATTCACTCTGTGTCTGACCCCGGGAGTGTGTGATGGGACGGTGTGGAGGGAGGTTCACTCTGTGTCTGACCCCGGGAGTGTGTGATGGGACGGTGTGGAGGGAGCTTCACTCTGTGTCTGACCCCGGGAGTGTGTGATGGGACGGTGTGGAGGGAGATTCACTCTGTGTCTGACCCCGGGAGTGTGTGATGGGACGGTGTGGAGGGAGATTCACTCTGTGTCTGACCCCGGGTGTGTGTGATGGGACCGTGCGGAGGGAGATTCACTCTGTGTCTGACCCCGGGAGTGTGTGATGGGACGGTGTGGAGGGAGATTCACTCCCTGTCTGACTCTGGGAGTGTGTAATGGGACGGTGTGGAGGGAGATTCACTCCCTGTCTGACCCCGGGAGTGTGTGATGGGACGGTGTGGAGGGAGATTCACTCTGTGTCTGACCCCGTGAGCGTGTGATGGGACGGTGAGGAGGGAGATTCACTCTGTGTCTGACCCCGGGAGTGTGTGATGGGACGGTGTGGAGGGAGATTCACTCTGTGTCTGACCCCGGGAGTGTGTGATGGGACGGTGTGGAGGGAGATTCACTCTGTCTGACCCCGGGAGTGTGTGATGGGACGGTGTGAAGGGAGATTCACTCTGTGTCTGACCCCGGGAGTGTGTGATGGGACGGTGTGGAGGGAGATTCACTCTGTGTCTGACCCCGGGAGTGTGTGATGGGACGGTGTGGAGGGACATTCACTCTGTGTCTGACCCCGGGAGTGTGTGATGGGACGGTGTGGAGGGAGATACACTCTGTGTCTGACCCCGGGAGTGTGTGATGGGACGGTGTGGAGGGAGATTCACTCTGTGTCTGACCCCGGGAGTGTGTGATGGGACGATGTGGAGGGAGATTCACTCTGTGTCTGACCCCGGGAGTGTGTGATGGGACGGTGTGGAGGGAGGGTCACTCTGTGTCTGACCCCGGGAGTGTGTGATGGGACGGTGTGGAGGGAGATTCACTCTGTGTCCGACCCCGGGAGTGTGTGATGGGACGGTGTGGAGGGAGATTCACTCTGTGTCTGACCCCGGGAGTGTGTGATGGGACGGTGTGGAGGGAGATTCACTCTGTGTCTGACACCGGGAGTGTGTGATGGGACGGTGTGGTGGGAGATTCACTCTGTGTCTGACCCCGGGAGTGTGTGATGGGACGCTGTGGAGGGAGATTCACTCTGTGTCTGACCCCGGGAGGGTGTGATGGGACGGTGTGGAGGGAGATTCACTCTGTGTCTGACCCCGGGAGTGTGTGATGTGACGGTGCAGAGGGAGATTCACTCTGTATCTGACCCTGGGAGTGTGTGATGGGATGGTGTGGAGGGAGATTCACTCTGGCTGACCCCGGGAGTGTGTGATGGTACGGTGTGGAGGGAGATTCACTCTGTGTCTGACCCCGGGAGTGTGTGATGGGACGGTGTGGAGGGTGATTCACTCTGAGTCTGACCCCGGGAGAGTGTGATCGGAGGGTGTGGAGGGAGATTCACTCTGTGTCCGACCCCAGGAGAGTGTGATGGGACGGTGCAGAGGGAGATTCACTCTGTATCTGTGCCCGGGAGTGTGTGATGGGATGGTGTGGAGGGAGATTCACTCTGGCTGACCCCGGGAGTGTGTGATGGTACGGTGTGGAGGGAGATTCACTCTGTGTCTGACCCTGGGAGTGTGTGATGGGACGGTGTGGAGGGAGATTCACTCTGTGTCTGACCCCGGGAGTGTGTGATGGGACGGTGTGGAGGGAGATTCACTCTGTGTCTGACCCCAGGAGTGTTTGATGGGACGGTGTGGAGGGAGATTCACTCTGTCTCCGACTCCGGGAGTGTGTGATGGGACGGTGTGGAGGGAGATTCACTCTGTGCCTGACCCCGGGAGTGTGTGATGGTACGGTGTGGAGGGAGATTCACTCTGTGTCTGACCCCGGGAGTGCGTGATGGGACGGTGTGGAGGGAGATTCACTCTGTGTCTGACCCCGGGAGTGTGTGATGGGACGGTGTGGTGGGAGATTCACTCTGTGTCTGACCCCGGGAGTGTGTGATGGGACGGTGTGGAGGGAGATTCTCTCTGTGTCTGACCCCGGGAGTGTGTGATGGGACGGTGTGGAGGGAGATTCACTCTGTGTCTGACCCCGGGAGTGTGTGATGGGACGGTGTGGAGGGAGATTCACTCTGTGTCTGACCCCGGGAGTGTGTGATGGGACGGTGTGGAGGGAGATTCACTCTGTGTCTGACCTCGGGTGTGTGTGATGGGACGGTGCGGAGGGAGATTCACTCTGTCTGACCCCGGGAGTGTGTGATGGGACGGTGTGGAGGGAGATTCACTCTGTGTCTGACCCCGGGAGTGTGTGATGGGACGGTGTGGAGGAAGATTCACTCCCTGTCTGACTCCGGGAGTGTGTAATGGGACGGTGTGGAGGGTGATTCACTCTGTGTCTGACCCCGGGAGTGTGTGATGGGACGGTGTGGAGGGAGATACACTCTGTGTCTGACCCCGGGAGTGTGTGATGGGACAGTGTGGAGGGAGATTCACTCTGTGTCTGACCCCGGGAGTGTGTGATGGGACGATGTGGAGGGAGATTCACTCTGTGTCTGACCCCGGGAGTGTGTGATGGGACGGTGTGGAGGGAGGGTCACTCTGTGTCTGACCCCGGGAGTGTGTAATGGGACGGTGTGGAGGGAGATTCACTCTGTGTCCGACCCCGGGAGTGTGTGATGGGACGGTGTGGAGGGAGATTCACTCTGTGTCTGACCCCGGGAGTGTGTGATGGGACGGTGTGGAGGGAGATTCACTCTGTGTCTGACCCCGGGAGTGTGTGATGGGACGGTGTGGAGGGAGATTCACTCTGTGTCTGACCCCGGGAGTGTGTGATGGGACGGTGTGGTGGGAGATTCACTCTGTGTCTGACCCCGGGAGTGTGTGATGGGACGGTGTGGAGGGAGATTCACTCTGTGTCTGACCCCGGGAGTGTGTGATGGCACGGTGTGGAGGGAGATTCACTCTGTGTCTGACCCCGGGAGTGTGTGATGGGACGGTGTGGAGGGAGATTCACTCTGTGTCTGACCCCGGGAGTGTGTGATGGGACGGTGTGGAGGGAGATTCACTCTGTGTCTGACCCCGGGAGTGTGTGATGGGACGGTGTGGAGGGAGATTCACTCTGTGTCTGACCCCGGGAGTGTGTGATGGGACGGTGTGGAGGGAGATTCACTCTGTCTCCGACTCCGGGAGTGTGTGATGGGACGGTGTGGAGGGAGATTCACTCTGTGCCTGACCCCGGGAGTGTGTGATGGGACGGTGTGGAGGGAGATTCACTCTGTGTCTGACTCCGGGAGTGCGTGATGGGACGGTGTGGAGGGAGATTCACTCTGTGTCTGACCCCGGGAGTGTGTGATGGGACGGTGTGGTGGGAGATTCACTCTGTGTCTGACCCCGGGAGTGTGTGATGGGACGGTGTGGAGGGAGATTCACTCTGTGTCTGACCCCGGGAGTGTGTGATGGGACGGTGTGGAGGGAGATTCACTCAGTGTCTGTCCCCGGGAGTGTGTGATGGGACGGTGTGGAGGGAGATTCACTCCCTGTCTGACCCCGGGAGTGTGTGATGGGACGGTGTGGAGGGAGATTCACTCTGTGTCTGACCCCGGGTGTGTGTGATGGGACGGTGCGGAGGGAGATTCACTCTGTGTCTGACCCCGGGAGTGTGTGATGGGACGGTGTGAGGGAGATTCACTCTGTGTCTGACCCCGGGAGTGTGTGATGGGACGGTGTGGAGGGAGATTCACTCCCTGTCTGACTCCGGGAGTGTGTAATGGGACGGTGTGGAGGGAGATTCACTCCCTGTCTGACCCCGGGAGTGAGTGATGGGACGGTTTGGATGGAGATTCACTCTGTGTCTGACCCCGGGAGCATGTGATGGGACGGTGAGGAGGGAGATTCACTGTGTCTGACCCCGGGAGTGTGTGATGGGACGGTGTGGAGGGAGATTCACTCTGTGTCTGACCCCGGGTGTGTGTGATGGGACGGTGTGGAGTGAGATTCACTCTGTGTCTGACCCCGGGAGTGTGTGATGGGACGGTGCGGAGGGAGATTCACTCTGTGTCTGACCCCGGGAGTGTGTGATGGGACGGTGCGGAGGGAGATTCACTCTGTGTCTGACCCCGGGAGTGTGTGATGGGACGGTGTGGAGGGAGATTCACTCTGTGTCTGACCCCGGGTGTGTGTGATGGGACGGTGCGGAGGGAGATTCACTCTGTGTCTGACCCCGGGAGTGTGTGATGGGACGGTGTGGAGGGAGATTCACTCCCTGTCTGACTCCGGGAGTGTGTAATGGGACGGTGTGGAGGGAGATTCACTCCCTGTCTGACCCCGGGAGTGTGTGATGGGACGGTGTGGAGGGAGATTCACTCTGTGTCTGACCCCGGGAGTGTGTGATGGGACGGTGTGGAGGGAGGGTCACTCTGTGTCTGACCCCGGGAGTGTGTGATGGGACGGTGTGGAGGGAGATTCACTCTGTGTCCGACCCCGGGAGTGTGTGATGGGACGGTGTGGAGGGAGATTCACTCTGTGTCTGACCCCGGGAGTGTGTGATGGGACGGTGTGGAGGGAGATTCACTCTGTGTCTGACACCGGGAGTGTGTGATGGGACGGTGTGGTGGGAGATTCACTCTGTGTCTGACCCCGGGAGTGTGTGATGGGACGCTGTGGAGGGAGATTCACTCTGTGTCTGACCCCGGGAGGGTGTGATGGGACGGTGTGGAGGGAGATTCACTCTGTGTCTGACCCCGGGAGTGTGTGATGTGACGGTGCAGAGGGAGATTCACTCTGTATCTGACCCTGGGAGTGTGTGATGGGATGGTGTGGAGGGAGATTCACTCTGGCTGACCCCGGGAGTGTGTGATGGTACGGTGTGGAGGGAGATTCACTCTGTGTCTGACCCCGGGAGTGTGTGATGGGACGGTGTGGAGGGTGATTCACTCTGAGTCTGACCCCGGGAGAGTGTGATCGGAGGGTGTGGAGGGAGATTCACTCTGTGTCCGACCCCAGGAGAGTGTGATGGGACGGTGCAGAGGGAGATTCACTCTGTATCTGTGCCCGGGAGTGTGTGATGGGATGGTGTGGAGGGAGATTCACTCTGGCTGACCCCGGGAGTGTGTGATGGTACGGTGTGGAGGGAGATTCACTCTGTGTCTGACCCTGGGAGTGTGTGATGGGACGGTGTGGAGGGAGATTCACTCTGTGTCTGACCCCGGGAGTGTGTGATGGGACGGTGTGGAGGGAGATTCACTCTGTGTCTGACCCCAGGAGTGTTTGATGGGACGGTGTGGAGGGAGATTCACTCTGTCTCCGACTCCGGGAGTGTGTGATGGGACGGTGTGGAGGGAGATTCACTCTGTGCCTGACCCCGGGAGTGTGTGATGGTACGGTGTGGAGGGAGATTCACTCTGTGTCTGACCCCGGGAGTGCGTGATGGGACGGTGTGGAGGGAGATTCACTCTGTGTCTGACCCCGGGAGTGTGTGATGGGACGGTGTGGTGGGAGATTCACTCTGTGTCTGACCCCGGGAGTGTGTGATGGGACGGTGTGGAGGGAGATTCTCTCTGTGTCTGACCCCGGGAGTGTGTGATGGGACGGTGTGGAGGGAGATTCACTCTGTGTCTGACCCCGGGAGTGTGTGATGGGACGGTGTGGAGGGAGATTCACTCTGTGTCTGACCCCGGGAGTGTGTGATGGGACGGTGTGGAGGGAGATTCACTCTGTGTCTGACCTCGGGTGTGTGTGATGGGACGGTGCGGAGGGAGATTCACTCTGTCTGACCCCGGGAGTGTGTGATGGGACGGTGTGGAGGGAGATTCACTCTGTGTCTGACCCCGGGAGTGTGTGATGGGACGGTGTGGAGGAAGATTCACTCCCTGTCTGACTCCGGGAGTGTGTAATGGGACGGTGTGGAGGGTGATTCACTCTGTGTCTGACCCCGGGAGTGTGTGATGGGACGGTGTGGAGGGAGATACACTCTGTGTCTGACCCCGGGAGTGTGTGATGGGACAGTGTGGAGGGAGATTCACTCTGTGTCTGACCCCGGGAGTGTGTGATGGGACGATGTGGAGGGAGATTCACTCTGTGTCTGACCCCGGGAGTGTGTGATGGGACGGTGTGGAGGGAGGGTCACTCTGTGTCTGACCCCGTGAGTGTGTAATGGGACGGTGTGGAGGGAGATTCACTCTGTGTCCGACCCCGGGAGTGTGTGATGGGACGGTGTGGAGGGAGATTCACTCTGTGTCTGACCCCGGGAGTGTGTGATGGGACGGTGTGGAGGGAGATTCACTCTGTGTCTGACCCCGGGAGTGTGTGATGGGACGGTGTGGAGGGAGATTCACTCTGTGTCTGACCCCGGGAGTGTGTGATGGGACGGTGTGGTGGGAGATTCACTCTGTGTCTGACCCCGGGAGTGTGTGATGGGACGGTGTGGAGGGAGATTCACTCTGTGTCTGACCCCGGGAGTGTGTGATGGCACGGTGTGGAGGGAGATTCACTCTGTGTCTGACCCCGGGAGTGTGTGATGGGACGGTGTGGAGGGAGATTCACTCTGTGTCTGACCCCGGGAGTGTGTGATGGGACGGTGTGGAGGGAGATTCACTCTGTGTCTGACCCCGGGAGTGTGTGATGGGACGGTGTGGAGGGAGATTCACTCTGTGTCTGACCCCGGGAGTGTGTGATGGGACGGTGTGGAGGGAGATTCACTCTGTCTCCGACTCCGGGAGTGTGTGATGGGACGGTGTGGAGGGAGATTCACTCTGTGCCTGACCCCGGGAGTGTGTGATGGGACGGTGTGGAGGGAGATTCACTCTGTGTCTGACTCCGGGAGTGCGTGATGGGACGGTGTGGAGGGAGATTCACTCTGTGTCTGACCCCGGGAGTGTGTGATGGGACGGTGTGGTGGGAGATTCACTCTGTGTCTGACCCCGGGAGTGTGTGATGGGACGGTGTGGAGGGAGATTCACTCTGTGTCTGACCCCGGGAGTGTGTGATGGGACGGTGTGGAGGGAGATTCACTCAGTGTCTGTCCCCGGGAGTGTGTGATGGGACGGTGTGGAGGGAGATTCACTCCCTGTCTGACCCCGGGAGTGTGTGATGGGACGGTGTGGAGGGAGATTCACTCTGTGTCTGACCCCGGGTGTGTGTGATGGGACGGTGCGGAGGGAGATTCACTCTGTGTCTGACCCCGGGAGTGTGTGATGGGACGGTGTGAGGGAGATTCACTCTGTGTCTGACCCCGGGAGTGTGTGATGGGACGGTGTGGAGGGAGATTCACTCCCTGTCTGACTCCGGGAGTGTGTAATGGGACGGTGTGGAGGGAGATTCACTCCCTGTCTGACCCCGGGAGTGAGTGATGGGACGGTTTGGATGGAGATTCACTCTGTGTCTGACCCCGGGAGCATGTGATGGGACGGTGAGGAGGGAGATTCACTGTGTCTGACCCCGGGAGTGTGTGATGGGACGGTGTGGAGGGAGATTCACTCTGTGTCTGACCCCGGGTGTGTGTGATGGGACGGTGTGGAGTGAGATTCACTCTGTGTCTGACCCCGGGAGTGTGTGATGGGACGGTGCGGAGGGAGATTCACTCTGTGTCTGACCCCGGGAGTGTGTGATGGGACGGTGCGGAGGGAGATTCACTCTGTGTCTGACCCCGGGAGTGTGTGATGGGACGGTGTGGAGGGAGATTCACTCTGTGTCTGACCCCGGGTGTGTGTGATGGGACGGTGCGGAGGGAGATTCACTCTGTGTCTGACCCCGGGAGTGTGTGATGGGACGGTGTGGAGGGAGATTCACTCCCTGTCTGACTCCGGGAGTGTGTAATGGGACGGTGTGGAGGGAGATTCACTCCCTGTCTGACCCCGGGAGTGTGTGATGGGACGGTGTGGAGGGAGATTCACTCTGTGTCTGACCCCGGGAGCGTGTGATGGGACGGTGAGGAGGGAGATTCACTCTGTGTCTGACCCCGGGAGTGTGTGATGGGACGGTGTGGAGGGAGATTCACTCTGTGTCTGACCCCGGGAGTGTGTGATGGGACGGTGTGGAGGGAGATTCACTCTGTCTGACCCCGGGAGTGTGTGATGGGACGGTGTGAAGGGAGATTCACTCTGTGTCTGACCCCGGGAGTGTGTGATGGGACGGTGTGGAGGGAGATTCACTCTGTGTCTGACCCCGGGAGTGTGTGATGGGACGGTGTGGAGGGACATTCACTCTGTGTCTGACCCCGGGAGTGTGTGATGGGACGGTGTGGAGGGAGATACACTCTGTGTCTGACCCCGGGAGTGTGTGATGGGACGGTGTGGAGGGAGATTCACTCTGTGTCTGACCCCGGGAGTGTGTGATGGGACGATGTGGAGGGAGATTCACTCTGTGTCTGACCCCGGGAGTGTGTGATGGGATGGTGTGGAGGGAGGGTCACTCTGTGTCTGACCCCGGGAGTGTGTGATGGGACGGTGTGGAGGGAGATTCACTCTGTGTCCGACCCCGGGAGTGTGTGATGGGACGGTGTGGAGGGAGATTCACTCTGTGTCTGACCCCGGGAGTGTGTGATGGGACGGTGTGGAGGGAGATTCACTCTGTGTCTGACCCCGGGAGTGTGTGATGGGACGGTGTGGAGGGAGATTCACTCTGTGTCTGACCCCGGGAGTGTGTGATGGGACGGTGTGGAGGGAGATTCACTCTGTGTCTGACCCCGGGAGTGTGTGATGGGACGGTGTGGAGGGAGATTCACTCTGTGTCTGACCCCGGGAGTGTGTGATGGGACGGTGTGGAGGGAGATTCACTCTGTGTCTGACCCCGGGAGTGTGTGATGGGACGGTGTGGAGGGAGATTCACTCTGTGTCTGACCCCGGGAGTGTGTGATGGGACGGTGTGGAGGGAGATTCACTCTGTGTCTGACCCCGGGAGTGTGTGATGGGACGGTGTGGAGGGAGATTCACTCTGTGTCTGACCCCGGGAGTGTGTGATGGGACGGTGCGGAGGGAGATTCACTCTGTGTCTGACCCCGGGAGTGTGTGATGGGACGGTGTGGAGGGAGATTCACTCTGTGTCTGACCCCGGGAGTGTGTGATGGGACGGTGTGGAGGGAGATTCACTCTGTGTCTGACCCCGGGAGTGTGTGATGGGACGGTGTGGAGGGAGATTCACTCTGTGTCTGACCCCGGGAGTGTGTGATGGGACGGTGTGGAGGGAGATTCACTCTGTGTCTGACCCCGGGAGTGTGTGATGGGACGGTGTGGAGGGAGATTCACTCTGTGTCCGACCCCGGGAGAGTGTGATGGGACGGTGTGGAGGGAGATTCACTCTGTGTCTGACACCGGGAGTGTGTGATGGGACGGTGTGGTGGGAGATTCACTCTGTGTCTGACCCCGGGAGTGTGTGATGGGACGCTGTGGAGGGAGATTCACTCTGTGTCTGACCCCGGGAGGGTGTGATGGGACGGTGTGGAGGGAGATTCACTCTGTGTCTGACCCCGGGAGTGTGTGATGGGACGGTGCAGAGGGAGATTCACTCTGTATCTGACCCTGGGAGTGTGTGATGGGATGGTGTGGAGGGAGATTCACTCTGGCTGACCCCGGGAGTGTGTGATGGTACGGTGTGGAGGGAGATACACTCTGTGTCTGACCCCGGGAGTGTGTGATGGGACGGTGTGGAGGGAGATTCACTCTGTGTCTGACCCCGGGAGTGTGTGATGGGACGATGTGGAGGGAGATTCACTCTGTGTCTGACCCCGGGAGTGTGTGATGGGATGGTGTGGAGGGAGGGTCACTCTGTGTCTGACCCCGGGAGTGTGTGATGGGACGGTGTGGAGGGAGATTCACTCTGTGTCCGACCCCGGGAGTGTGTGATGGGACGGTGTGGAGGGAGATTCACTCTGTGTCTGACCCCGGGAGTGTGTGATGGGACGGTGTGGAGGGAGATTCACTCTGTGTCTGACACCGGGAGTGTGTGATGGGACGGTGTGGTGGGAGATTCACTCTGTGTCTGACCCCGGGAGTGTGTGATGGGACGCTGTGGAGGGAGATTCACTCTGTGTCTGACCCCGGGAGGGTGTGATGGGACGGTGTGGAGGGAGATTCACTCTGTGTCTGACCCCGGGAGTGTGTGATGGGACGGTGCAGAGGGAGATTCACTCTGTATCTGACCCTGGGAGTGTGTGATGGGATGGTGTGGAGGGAGATTCACTCTGGCTGACCCCGGGAGTGTGTGATGGTACGGTGTGGAGGGAGATTCACTCTGTGTCTGACCCCGGGAGTGTGTGATGGGACGGTGTGGAGGGTGATTCACTCTGAGTCTGACCCCGGGAGAGTGTGATCGGAGGGTGTTGAGGGAGATTCACTCTGTGTCTGACCCCGGGAGTGTGTGATGGGACGGTGTGGAGGGAGATTCACTCTGTGTCTGACCCCGGGAGTGTGTGATGGGACGGTGTGGAGGGAGATTCACTCTGTGTCTGACCCCAGGAGTGTGTGATGGGACGGTGTGGAGGGAGATTCACTCTGTCTCCGACTCCGGGAGTGTGTGATGGGACGGTGTGGAGGGAGATTCACTCTGTGCCTGACCCCGGGAGTGTGTGATGGGACGGTGTGGAGGGAGATTCACTCTGTGTCTGACCCCGGGAGTGCGTGATGGGACGGTGTGGAGGGAGATTCACTCTGTGTCTGACCCCGGGAGTGTGTGATGGGACGGTGTGGAGGGAGATTCACTCTGTGTCTGACCCCGGGAGTGTGTGATGGGACGGTGTGGAGGGAGGTTCTCTCTGTGTCTGACCCCGGGAGTGTGTGATGGGACGGTGTGGAGGGAGATTCACTATGTGTCTGACCCCGGGAGTGTGTGATGGGACGGTGTGGAGGGAGATTCACTCTGTGTCTGACCCCGGGAGTGTGTGATGGGACGGTGTGGAGGGAGATTCACTCTGTGTCTGACCCCGGGAGTGTGTGATGGGACGGTGTGGAGGGAGATTCACTCTGTGTCTGACCCCGGGAGTGTGTGATGGGACGGTGTGGAGGGAGATTCACTCTGTGTCTGACCCCGGGAGTGTGTGATGGGACGGTGTGGAGGGAGATTCACTCTGTGTCTGACCCCGGGTGTGTGTGATGGGACGGTGCGGAGGGAGATTCACTCTGTGTCCGACCCCGGGAGTGTGTGATGGGACGGTGTGGAGGGAGATTCACTCTGTGTCCGACCCCGGGGGTGTGTGATGGGACGGTGTGGAGGGAGATTCACTCTGTGTCTGACCCCGGGAGTGTGTGATGGGACGGTGTGGAGGGAGATTCACTCTGTGTCTGACCCCGGGAGTGTGTGATGGGACGGTGTGGAGGGAGATTCACTCTGTGTCTGACCCCGGGAGTGTGTGATGGGACGGTGTGGTGGGAGATTCACTCTGTGTCTGACCCCAGGAGTGTGAGATGGGACGGTGTGGAGGGAGATTCACTCTGTGTCTGACCCCGGGAGTGTGTGATGGGACGGTGTGGAGGGAGATTCACTCTGTGTCTGACCCCGGGAGTGTGTGATGGGACGGTGTGGAGGGAGATTCACTCTGTGTCTGACCCCGGGAGTGTGTGATGGGACGGTGTGGTGGGAGATTCACTCTGTGTCTGACCCCGGGAGTGTGTGATGGGACGGTGTGGAGGGAGGTTCACTCTGTGTCTGACCCCGGGAGTGTGTGATGGGACGGTGTGGAGGGAAATTCACTCTGTGTCTGACCCCGGGAGTGTGTGATGGGACGGTGGGAGGGAGATTCACTCTGTATCTGACCCCGGGAGTGTGTGATGGGACGGTGCGGAGGGAGATTCACTCTGTGTCTGACCCCGGGAGTGTGTGATGGGACGGTGTGGAGGGAGATTCTCTCTGTGTCTGACCCCGGGAGTGTGTGATGGGACGGTGTGGAGGGAGATTCACTCTGTGTCTGACCCCGGGAGTGTGTGATGGGACGGTGTGGAGGGAGATTCACTCTGTGTCTGACCCCGGGAGTGTGTGATGGGACGGTGTGGAGGGAGATTCACTCTGTGTCTGACCCCGGGTGTGTGTGATGGGACGGTGCGGAGGGAGATTCACTCTGTGTCTGACCCCGGGAGTGTGTGATGGGACGGTGCAGAGGGAGATTCACTCTGTATCTGACCCTGGGAGTGTGTGATGGGATGGTGTGGAGGGAGATTCACTCTGGCTGACCCCGGGAGTGTGTGATGGTACGGTGTGGAGGGAGATTCACTCTGTGTCTGACCCCGGGAGTGTGTGATGGGACGGTGTGGAGGGTGATTCACTCTGAGTCTGACCCCGGGAGAGTGTGATCGGAGGGTGTTGAGGGAGATTCACTCTGTGTCTGACCCCGGGAGTGTGTGATGGGACGGTGTGGAGGGAGATTCACTCTGTGTCTGACCCCGGGAGTGTGTGATGGGACGGTGTGGAGGGAGATTCACTCTGTGTCTGACCCCAGGAGTGTGTGATGGGACGGTGTGGAGGGAGATTCACTCTGTCTCCGACTCCGGGAGTGTGTGATGGGACGGTGTGGAGGGAGATTCACTCTGTGCCTGACCCCGGGAGTGTGTGATGGGACGGTGTGGAGGGAGATTCACTCTGTGTCTGACCCCGGGAGTGCGTGATGGGACGGTGTGGAGGGAGATTCACTCTGTGTCTGACCCCGGGAGTGTGTGATGGGACGGTGTGGAGGGAGATTCACTCTGTGTCTGACCCCGGGAGTGTGTGATGGGACGGTGTGGAGGGAGGTTCTCTCTGTGTCTGACCCCGGGAGTGTGTGATGGGACGGTGTGGAGGGAGATTCACTATGTGTCTGACCCCGGGAGTGTGTGATGGGACGGTGTGGAGGGAGATTCACTCTGTGTCTGACCCCGGGAGTGTGTGATGGGACGGTGTGGAGGGAGATTCACTCTGTGTCTGACCCCGGGAGTGTGTGATGGGACGGTGTGGAGGGAGATTCACTCTGTGTCTGACCCCGGGAGTGTGTGATGGGACGGTGTGGAGGGAGATTCACTCTGTGTCTGACCCCGGGAGTGTGTGATGGGACGGTGTGGAGGGAGATTCACTCTGTGTCTGACCCCGGGTGTGTGTGATGGGACGGTGCGGAGGGAGATTCACTCTGTGTCCGACCCCGGGAGTGTGTGATGGGACGGTGTGGAGGGAGATTCACTCTGTGTCCGACCCTGGGGGTGTGTGATGGGACGGTGTGGAGGGAGATTCACTCTGTGTCTGACCCCGGGAGTGTGTGATGGGACGGTGTGGAGGGAGATTCACTCTGTGTCTGACCCCGGGAGTGTGTGATGGGACGGTGTGGAGGGAGATTCACTCTGTGTCTGACCCCGGGAGTGTGTGATGGGACGGTGTGGTGGGAGATTCACTCTGTGTCTGACCCCAGGAGTGTGAGATGGGACGGTGTGGAGGGAGATTCACTCTGTGTCTGACCCCGGGAGTGTGTGATGGGACGGTGTGGAGGGAGATTCACTCTGTGTCTGACCCCGGGAGTGTGTGATGGGACGGTGTGGAGGGAGATTCACTCTGTGTCTGACCCCGGGAGTGTGTGATGGGACGGTGTGGTGGGAGATTCACTCTGTGTCTGACCCCGGGAGTGTGTGATGGGACGGTGTGGAGGGAGGTTCACTCTGTGTCTGACCCCGGGAGTGTGTGATGGGACGGTGTGGAGGGAAATTCACTCTGTGTCTGACCCCGGGAGTGTGTGATGGGACGGTGGGAGGGAGATTCACTCTGTATCTGACCCCGGGAGTGTGTGATGGGACGGTGCGGAGGGAGATTCACTCTGTGTCTGACCCCGGGAGTGTGTGATGGGACGGTGTGGAGGGAGATTCTCTCTGTGTCTGACCCCGGGAGTGTGTGATGGGACGGTGTGGAGGGAGATTCACTCTGTGTCTGACCCCGGGAGTGTGTGATGGGACGGTGTGGAGGGAGATTCACTCTGTGTCTGACCCCGGGAGTGTGTGATGGGACGGTGTGGAGGGAGATTCACTCTGTGTCTGACCCCGGGTGTGTGTGATGGGACGGTGCGGAGGGAGATTCACTCTGTGTCTGACCCCGGGAGTGTGTGATGGGACGGTGTGGAGGGAGATTCACTCCCTGTCTGACTCCGGGAGTGTGTAATGGGACGGTGTGTAGGGAGATTCACTCCCTGTCTGACCCCGGGAGTGTGTGATGGGACGGTGTGGAGGGAGATTCACTCCCTGTCTGACCCCGGGAGTGTGTGATGGGACGGTGTGGAGGGAGATTCACTCTGTGTCTGACCCCGGGAGCGTGTGATGGGACGGTGAGGAGGGAGATTCACTCTGTGTCTGACCCCGGGAGAGTGTGATGGGACGGTGTGGTGGAGATTCACTCTGTGTCTGACCCCGGGAGTGTGTGATGGGACGGTGTGGAGGGCGATTCACTCTGTCTGACCCCGGGAGTGTGTGATGGACGGTGTGAAGGGAGATTCACTCTGTGTCTGACCCCGGGAGTGTGTGATGGGACGGTGTGGAGGGAGATTCACTCTGTGTCTGACCCCGGGAGTGTGTGATGGGACGGTGTGGAGGGACATTCACTCTGTGTCTGACCCCGGGAGTGTGTGATGGGACGGTGTGGAGGGAGATACACTCTGTGTCTGACCCCGGGAGTGTGTGATGGGACGGTGTGGAGGGAGATTCACTCTGTGTCTGACCCCGGGAGTGTGTGATGGACGATGTGGAGGGAGATTCACTGTGTCTGACCCCGGGAGTGTGTGATGGGACGGTGTGGAGGGAGGGTCACTCTGTGTCTGACCCCGGGAGTGTGTGATGGGACGGTGTGGAGGGAGATTCACTCTGTGTCCGACCCCGGGAGTGTGTGATGGGACGGTGTGGAGGGAGATTCACTCTGTGTCTGACCCCGGGAGTGTGTGATGGGACGGTGTGGAGGGAGATTCACTCTGTGTCTGACACCGGGAGTGTGTGATGGGACGGTGTGGTGGGAGATTCACTCTGTGTCTGACCCCGGGAGTGTGTGATGGGACGCTGTGGAGGGAGATTCACTCTGTGTCTGACCCCGGGAGGGTGTGATGGGACGGAGTGGAGGGAGATTCACTCTGTGTCTGACCCCGGGAGTGTGTGATGGGACGGTGCAGAGGGAGATTCACTCTGTATCTGACCCCGGGAGTGTGTGATGGGATGGTGTGGAGGGAGATTCACTCTGGCTGACCCCAGGAGTGTGTGATGGGACGGTGTGGAGGGAGATTCATTCTGTGTCTGACCCCGGGAGTGTGTGATGGACGGTGTGGAGGGAGATTCACTCTGTGTCTGACCCCGGGAGTGTGTGATGGGACGGTGTGGAGGGTGATTCACTCTGAGTCTGACCCCGGGAGAGTGTGATCGGAGGGTGTGGAGGGAGATTCACTCTGTGTCCGACCCCAGGAGAGTGTGATGGGACGGTGCAGAGGGAGATTCACTCTGTATCTGTCCCCGGGAGTGTGTGATGGGATGGTGTGGAGGGAGATTCACTCTGGCTGACCCCGGGAGTGTGTGATGGGACGGTGTGAAGGGAGATACACTCTGTGTCTGACCCCGGGAGTGTGTGATGGGACGGTGTGGAGGGAGATTCACTCTGTGTCTGACCCCAGGAGTGTGTGATGGGACGATGTGGAGGGAGATTCACTCTGTGTCTGACCCCGGGAGTGTGTGATGGGACGGTGTGGAGGGAGGGTCACTCTGTGTCTGACCCCGGGAGTGTGTGATGGACGGTGTGGAGGGAGATTCACTCTGTGTCCGACCCCGGGGGTGTGTGATGGGACGGTGTGGAGGGAGATTCACTCTGTGTCTGACCCGGGAGTGTGTGATGGGACGGTGTGGAGGGAGATTCACTCTGTGTCTGACCCCGGGAGTGTGTGATGGGACGGTGTGGAGGAGATTCACTCTGTGTCTGACCCCGGGAGTGAGTGATGGGACGGTGTGGTGGGAGATTCACTCTGTGTCTGACCCCGGAGTGTGTGATGGCACGGTGTGGAGGGAGATTCACTCTGTGTCTGACCCCAGGAGTGTGTGATGGGACGGTGTGGAGGGAGATTCACTCTGTGTCTGACCCCGGGAGTGTGTGATGGGACGGTGTGGAGGGAGATTCACTCTGTGTCTGACCCCGGGAGTGTGTGATGGGACGGTGTGGAGGGAGATTCACTCTGTGTCTGACCCCGGGAGTGTGTGATGGGACGGTGTGGAGGAGATTCACTCTGTCTCCGACTCCGGGAGTGTGTGATGGGACGGTGTGGAGGGAGATTCACTCTGTGCCTGACCCCGGGAGTGTGTGATGGGACGGTGTGGAGGGAGATTCACTCTGTGTCTGACTCCGGGAGTGCGTGATGGGACGGTGTGGAGGGAGATTCACTCTGTGTCTGACCCCGGGAGTGTGTGATGGAACGGTGTGGTGGGAGATTCACTCTGTGTCTGACCCCGGGAGTGTGTGATGGGACGGTGTGGAGGGAGATTCACTCTGTGTCTGACCCCGGGAGTGTGTGATGGGACGGTGTGGAGGGAGATTCACTCTGTGTCTGACCCCGGGAGTGTGTGATGGGACGGTGTGGAGGGAGATTCACTCTGTGTCTGACCCCGGGAGTGTGTGATGGGACGGTGTGGAGGGAGATTCACTCTGTGTCTGACCCCGGGTGTGTGTGATGGGACGGTGCGGAGGGAGATACACTCTGTGTCTGACCCCGGGAGTGTGTGATGGGACGGTGTGGAGGGAGATTCACTCTGTGTCTGACCCCGGGTGTGTGTGATGGGACGGTGTGGAGGGAGATTCACTCCCTGTCTGACTCCGGGAGTGTGTAATGGGACGGTGTGGAGGGAGATTCACTCCCTGTCTGACCCCGGGTGTGTGTGATGGGACGGTGTGGAGGGAGATTCACTCCCTGTCTGACTCCGGGAGTGTGTAATGGGACGGTGTGGAGGGAGATTCACTCCCTGTCTGACCCCGGGAGTGTGTGATGGGACGGTTTGGATGGAGATTCACTCTGTGTCTGACCCCGGGAGCATGTGATGGGACGGTGAGGAGGGAGATTCACTGTGTCTGACCCCGGGAGTGTGTGATGGGACGGTGTGGAGGGAGATTCACTCTGTGTCTGACCCCGGGAGTGTGTGATGGGACGGTGTGGAGGGAGATTCACTCTGTGTCTGACCCCGGGAGCATGTGATGGACGGTGAGGAGGGAGATTCACTCTGTCTGACCCCGGGAGTGTGTGATGGGACGGTGTGAAGGGAGATTCACTCTGTGTCTGACCCCGGGAGTGTGTGATGGCACGGTGTGGAGGGAGATTCACTCTGTGTCTGACCCCGGGAGTGTGTGATGGGACGGTGTGGAGGGAGATTCACTCTGTGTCTCACCTCGGGAGTCTGTGATGGGACGGTGTGGAGGGAGATTCACTCTGTGTCTGACCCCGGGAGTGTGTGATGGGACGGTGTGGAGGGACATTCACTCTGTGTCTGACCCCGGGAGTGTGTGATGGGACGGTGTGGAGGGAGATACACTCTGTGTCTGACCCCGGGAGTGTGTGATGGGACGGTGTGGAGGGAGATTCACTCTGTGTCTGACCCCGGGAGTGTGTGATGGGACTATGTGGAGGGAGATTCACTCTGTGTCTGACCCCGGGAGTGTGTGATGGGTCGGTGTGGAGGGAGATTCACTCTGTGTCTGACCCCGGGAGTGTGTGATGGGACGGTGTGGAGGGAGGGTCACTCTGTGTCTGACCCCGGGAGTGTGTGATGGGACAGTGTGGAGGGAGATTCACTCTGTGTCCGACCCCGGGAGTGTGTGATGGGACAGTGTGGAGGGAGATTCACTCTGTGTCTGACCCCGGGAGTGTGTGATGGGACGGTGTGGTGGGAGATTCACTCTGTGTCTGACCCCGGGAGTGTGTGATGGGACGGTGTGGAGGGAGATTCACTCTGTGTCTGACTCCGGGAGTGCGTGATGGGACTGTGTGGAGGGAGATTCACTCTGTGTCTGACCCCGGGAGTGTGTGATGGGATGACTCCCGC
>NW_026780757.1:0-26419 GCF_030144855.1 Hypanus sabinus | reverse complement strand
CCCCCCCCGCGTCCAACGCCTTCACCTCCCCCCCCCGTCCAACGCTTTCACCTCCCCCCCGTCCAACGCCTTCGCCTCCCCCCCCCCGTCCAACGCCTTCAGCTCTCCCCCCTCGTCCAACGCCTTCACCTCCCCCCCCAACGCCTTCACCTCACGTTCCCCTGTACCCAATACATTCACCTCCCCCGGGTCCAACGCTTTCACCTCCCCCGCCTTCCAACGCCTTCACCTCCCCCCCCCCGTCCAACGCCTTCACCTCCCCCCCCCGTCCAACGTCTTCAACTCCCTCCCCCGCGCCCAACGCCTTCACCTCCCCTCCCGCGTCCAACGCCCTCAGCTCTCCTCCCCCCGCCTCCAACGCTTTCACCTCACGTTCCCCTGTACCCAATACATTCACCTCCCCCGGGTCCAACGCTTTCACCTCCCCCCCCTTCCAACGCCTTCAACTTCCCCCCCCCCGTCCAACGCCTTCACCGTCCCCCCCCCGTCCAACGCTTTCACCTCCCCCCCCGTCCAACGCCTTCACCTCCCCCCCCCGTCCAACGCCTTCACCTCCCCCCCGTCCAACGCCTTCACCTCCCCCCCGTCCAACGCCTTCACCTCACGTTCCCCTGTACCCAATACATTCACCTCCCCCCCCCGTCCAACGCCTTCACCTCCCTCCCCCGCGCCCAACGCCTTCACCTCCCTCCCCCGCGCCCAACGCCTTAACCTCCCCTCCCGCGTCCAACGCCTTCAGCTCCCCCCCCGCGTCCAACGCCTTCAGCTCCCCCCCCGCGTCCAACGCCTTCACCGTCCCCCCGCGTCCAACGCCTTCACCTCCACCCCCCGTCCAACGCTTTCACCTCCCCCGCGTCCAACGCCTTCACCTCCCCCCCCGTCCAACGCCTTCACCTCCCCCCCCCGTCCAACGCCTTCACCTCCTCCCCCCCGTCCAACGCCTTCACCGTCCCCCCGCGTCCAACGCCTTCACCTCCCCCCCCCGTCCAACGCCTTCACCTCCCCCCCCCGTCCAACGCCTTCACCTCCCCCCCCTCCCGTCCAACGCCTTCACCTCACCTTCCCCTGTACCCAATACATTCACCTCCCTCCCGGTCCAAAGCATTCACCGTCTCCCCACGTCCAACGCCTTCACCTCCCCCCCCCCCCGTCCAACGCCTTCACCTCCCCCCCCCGTCCAACGCCTTCACCTCTGCGTCCCCCCGTCCAACGCCTTTGCCGTCCCCCCCCGTCCAACGCCATCAACTCCCCCCCGTCCAACGCCTTCACCGTCCACCCCACCGCGTCCAACGCCTTCACCGTCCCCCCCGTCCAATGCCTTCACCTCCCCCAATTCAATGCCTTCACCTTCCCCCCCCCCCGCGTCCAACGCATTCACCTCCCCCCCCCACCGCGTCCAACGCCTTCGCCGGCCCCGCGCCCAACGCCTTCACCTCCCCACCCGCGTCCAACGCCTTCAGCTCCCCCCCGTCCAACGCCTTCCCCCCCCGCGTCCAACGCCTTCGCCTCCCCCCACGCGTCCTGCGCCTTCGCCTCCCCCCCCCCGTCCAACGCCTTCAGCTCCCCCCCCGCGTCCAACGACTTCACCTCCCCCCGTCCAACGCCTTCCCCCACCGCGCCCAACGCCTTCGCCTCCCCCCCGCGTCCTGCACCTTCGCCTTCCCCCCGTCCAACGCCTTCACCGTCCCCCCGCGTCCAACGCCTTCACCTCCCCCCCCGCGTCCAACGCCTTCACCTCCCCCCCCGCGTCCAACGCCTTCACCTCCCCCCTCCCGTCCAACGCCTTCACCTCACCTTCCCCTGTACCCATTACATTCACCTCCCCCCCCCCCGGTCCAAAGCATTCACCGTCCCCCCCCCGTCCAACGCCTTCACCTACCCCCCCCCCGTCCAACGCCTTCACCTCCCGCCCCCGTCCAACGCCTTCACCTCCCCCCCCCGTCCAACGCCTTCACCTCCCCCCCCCGTCCAACGCCTTCACCTCACCTTCCCCTGCACCCGATACATTCACCTCCCTCGCGGTCCAACGCCTTCACCGTCTCCCCCGTCCAACGCCTTCACCTCCCCCCGCGTCCAACGCCTTCACCGTCCCCCCGCGTCCAAAGCCTTCACCTCCCCCCGCGTCCAACGCCTTCACCTCCCCTCCGGCATCCAACGCCTTCAGCTCCCCCCCCCCGCGTCCAACGCCTTCAACTCCCCCCCGCGTCCAACGCCTTCACCTCACCTTCCCCTGTAGCCAATACATTCACCTCCCCTCCGTTCCAAAGCATTCACCGTCCCCCCACGTCCAACGCCTTCACCTCCCCCCCCCCCCCGTCCAACGCCTTCACCGTCCCCCCGCGTCCAACGCCTTCACCCCCCCCCCCCCGTCCAACGCCTTCACCTCACGTTCCCCTGTACCCAATACATTCATCTCCCCCGGGTCCAACGCCTTCACCTCCCCCACCCTGTCCAACGCCTTCACCTCCCCCCCCCCCCGTCCAACGCCTTCACCTCCCTCCCCCCCGTCCAACGCCTTCACCCCACGTTCCCCTGTACCCAATACATTCACCTCCCCCGGGTCCAACGCTTTCACCTCCCCCCCCCTTCCAACGCCTTCACCTCCCCCCCCCCCGTCCAACGCCTTCACCTCCCCCCCCGTCCAACGCCTTCACCGTCCCCCCGCGTCCAATACATTCACCTCCCCCCCGTCCAACGCCTTCAGCTCACCTTCCCCTGTACTCAATACATTCACCGCCCCCCCCGCGTCCAACGCCTTCACCGCCCCCCCCGTCCAACGCCTTCACCTCCCTCCCCCCCGTCCAACGCCTTCACCTCCCCTCCCGCGTCCAACGCCTTCAGCTCTCCTCCCCCCGCCTCCAACGCCTTCAGCTCCTCCCCCGCGTCCAACGCCTTCACCTCCCTCCCCGTCCAACGCTTTCACCTCCCCCGCGTCCAACGCCTTCACCGCCCCCCCCCGTCCAACGCTTTCACCTCCCCCCCCGTCCAACGCCTTCACCTCCCTCCCCCGCGCCCAACGGCTTCACCTCCCCTCCCGCGTCCAACGCCTTCAGCTCCCCCCCCCGCGTCCAACGCCTTCAGCTCCCCCCCCCCCGCGTCCAACGCCTTCACCTCCCCCCCCGTCCAACGCTTTCACCTCCCCCCCGTCCAACGCCTTCGCCTCCCCCCCCCGTCCAACGCCTTCAGCTCCCCCCCCTCGTCCAACGCCTTCACCTCCCCCCCCCCCAACGCCTTCACCTCACGTTCCCCTGTACCCAATACATTCACCTCCCCCGGGTCCAACGCTTTCACCTCCCCCCCCTTCCAACGCCTTCACCTCCCCCCCCCCCCCCGTCCAACGCCTTCACCTCCCCCCCCCGTCCAACGTCTTCAACTCCCTCCCCCGCGCCCAACGCCTTCACCTCCCCTCCCGCGTCCAACGCCTTCAGCTCTCCTCCCCCCGCCTCCAACGCCTTCAGCTCCTCCCCCGCGTCCAACGCCTTCACCTCCCCCCCCGTCCAAGGCTTTCACCTCCCCCCCCGTCCAACGCCTTCACCTCCCCCCCCCGTACAACGCCTTCACCTCCCCCCCGTCCAACGCCTTCACCTCCCCCCCGTCCAACGCCTTCACCTCACGTTCCCCTGTACCCAATACATTCACCTCCCCCCCCCCGTCCAACGCCTTCACCTCCCTCCCCCGCGCCCAACGCCTTCACCTCCCTCCCCCGCGCCCAACGCCTTAACCTCCCCTCCCGCGTCCAACGCCTTCAGCTCCCCCCCCGCGTCCAACGCCTTCAGCTCCCCCCCCGCGTCCAACGCCTTCACCGTCCCCCCGCGTCCAACGCCTTCACCTCCACCTCCCGTCCAACGCTTTCACCTCCCCCGCGTCCAACGCCTTCACCGCCCCCCCCCGTCCAACTCCTTCAGCTCACCTCCCCCGGGTCCAACGCTTTCACCTCCCCCCCCTTCCAACGCCTTCACCTCCCCCCCCCCGTCCAACGCCTTCACCTCCCCCCCGCGTCCAACGCCTTCACCTCCCCCCCCGCGTCCAACGCCTTCACCTCCCCCCCCGCGTCCAACGCCTTCACCTCCCCCCTCCCGTCCAACGCCTTCACCTCACCTTCCCCTGTACCCATTACATTCACCTCCCCCCCCCCCGGTCCAAAGCATTCACCGTCCCCCCCCCGTCCAACGCCTTCACCTACCCCCCCCCCCGTCCAACGCCTTCACCTCCCGCCCCCGTCCAACGCCTTCACCTCCCCCCCCCGTCCAACGCCTTCACCTCCCCCCCCCGTCCAACGCCTTCACCTCACCTTCCCCTGCACCCGATACATTCACCTCCCTCGCGGTCCAACGCCTTCACCGTCTCCCCCCGTCCAACGCCTTCACCTCCCCCCGCGTCCAACGCCTTCACCGTCCCCCCGCGTCCAAAGCCTTCACCTCCCCCCGCGTCCAACGCCTTCACCTCCCCTCCGGCATCCAACGCCTTCAGCTCCCCCCCCCCCGCGTCCAACGCCTTCAACTCCCCCCCGCGTCCAACGCCTTCACCTCACCTTCCCCTGTAGCCAATACATTCACCTCCCCTCCGTTCCAAAGCATTCACCGTCCCCCCACGTCCAACGCCTTCACCTCCCCCCCCCCCCGTCCAACGCCTTCACCGTCCCCCCGCGTCCAACGCCTTCACCCCCCCCCCCCGTCCAACGCCTTCACCTCACGTTCCCCTGTACCCAATACATTCATCTCCCCCGGGTCCAACGCCTTCACCTCCCCCACCCCGTCCAACGCCTTCACCTCCCCCCCCCCCCGTCCAACGCCTTCACCTCCCTCCCCCCCGTCCAACGCCTTCACCCCACGTTCCCCTGTACCCAATACATTCACCTCCCCCGGGTCCAACGCTTTCACCTCCCCCCCCCTTCCAACGCCTTCACCTCCCCCCCCCCGTCCAACGCCTTCACCTCCCCCCCCGTCCAACGCCTTCACCGTCCCCCCGCGTCCAATACATTCACCTCCCCCCCGTCCAACGCCTTCAGCTCACCTTCCCCTGTACTCAATACATTCACCGCCCCCCCCGCGTCCAACGCCTTCACCGCCCCCCCCGTCCAACGCCTTCACCTCCCTCCCCCCCGTCCAACGCCTTCACCTCCCCTCCCGCGTCCAACGCCTTCAGCTCTCCTCCCCCCGCCTCCAACGCCTTCAGCTCCTCCCCCGCGTCCAACGCCTTCACCTCCCTCCCCGTCCAACGCTTTCACCTCCCCCGCGTCCAACGCCTTCACCGCCCCCCCCCGTCCAACGCTTTCACCTCCCCCCCCGTCCAACGCCTTCACCTCCCTCCCCCGCGCCCAACGGCTTCACCTCCCCTCCCGCGTCCAACGCCTTCAGCTCCCCCCCCCGCGTCCAACGCCTTCAGCTCCCCCCCCCCGCGTCCAACGCCTTCACCTCCCCCCCCGTCCAACGCTTTCACCTCCCCCCCGTCCAACGCCTTCGCCTCCCCCCCCCGTCCAACGCCTTCAGCTCCCCCCCCTCGTCCAACGCCTTCACCTCCCCCCCCCCCAACGCCTTCACCTCACGTTCCCCTGTACCCAATACATTCACCTCCCCCGGGTCCAACGCTTTCACCTCCCCCCCCTTCCAACGCCTTCACCTCCCCCCCCCCCCCGTCCAACGCCTTCACCTCCCCCCCCCGTCCAACGTCTTCAACTCCCTCCCCCGCGCCCAACGCCTTCACCTCCCCTCCCGCGTCCAACGCCTTCAGCTCTCCTCCCCCCGCCTCCAACGCCTTCAGCTCCTCCCCCGCGTCCAACGCCTTCACCTCCCCCCCCGTCCAAGGCTTTCACCTCCCCCCCCGTCCAACGCCTTCACCTCCCCCCCCCGTACAACGCCTTCACCTCCCCCCCGTCCAACGCCTTCACCTCCCCCCCGTCCAACGCCTTCACCTCACGTTCCCCTGTACCCAATACATTCACCTCCCCCCCCCGTCCAACGCCTTCACCTCCCTCCCCCGCGCCCAACGCCTTCACCTCCCTCCCCCGCGCCCAACGCCTTAACCTCCCCTCCCGCGTCCAACGCCTTCAGCTCCCCCCCCGCGTCCAACGCCTTCAGCTCCCCCCCCGCGTCCAACGCCTTCACCGTCCCCCCGCGTCCAACGCCTTCACCTCCACCTCCCGTCCAACGCTTTCACCTCCCCCGCGTCCAACGCCTTCACCGCCCCCCCCCGTCCAACTCCTTCAGCTCACCTCCCCCGGGTCCAACGCTTTCACCTCCCCCCCCTTCCAACGCCTTCACCTCCCCCCCCCGTCCAACGCCTTCACCTCCCCCCCCCGTCCAACGTCTTCAACTCCCTCCCCCGCGCCCAACGCCTTCACCTCCCCTCCCGCGTCCAACGCCCTCAGCTCTCCTCCCCCCGCCTCCAACGCCTTCACCTCACGTTCCCCTGTACCCAATACATTCACCTCCCCCGGGTCCAACGCTTTCACCTCCCCCCCCTTCCAACGCCTTCAACTTCCCCCCCCCCGTCCAACGCCTTCACCGTCCCCCCCCGTCCAAGGCTTTCACCTCCCCCCCCGTCCAACGCCTTCACCTCCCCCCCCCGTACAACGCCTTCACCTCCCCCCCGTCCAACGCCTTCACCTCCCCCCCGTCCAACGCCTTCACCTCACGTTCCCCTGTACCCAATACATTCACCTCCCCCCCCGTCCAACGCCTTCACCTCCCTCCCCCGCGCCCAACGCCTTCACCTCCCTCCCCCGCGCCCAACGCCTTAACCTCCCCTCCCGCGTCCAACGCCTTCAGCTCCCCCCCCGCGTCCAACGCCTTCAGCTCCCCCCCCGCGTCCAACGCCTTCACCGTCCCCCCGCGTCCAACGCCTTCACCTCCACCTCCCGTCCAACGCTTTCACCTCCCCCGCGTCCAACGCCTTCACCTCCCCCCCCCGTCCAACGCCTTCACCTCCCCCCCCCGTCCAACGCCTTCACCTCCTCCCCCCCGTCCAACGCCTTCACCGTCCCCCCGCGTCCAACGCCTTCACCTCCCCCCCCCGTCCAACGCCTTCACCTCCCCCCCCCCCGTCCAACGCCTTCACCTCCCCCCCCTCCCGTCCAACGCCTTCACCTCACCTTCCCCTGTACCCAATACATTCACCTCCCTCCTGGTCCAAAGCATTCACCGTCTCCCCACGTCCAACGCCTTCACCTCCCCCCCCCCGTCCAACGCCTTCACCTCCCCCCCCCGTCCAACGCCTTCACCTCTGCGTCCCCCCGTCCAACGCCTTTGCCGTCCCCCCCCGTCCAACGCCATCAACTCCCCCCCGTCCAACGCCTTCACCGTCCACCCCACCGCGTCCAACGCCTTCACCGTCCCCCCCGTCCAATGCCTTCACCTCCCCCAATTCAATGCCTTCACCTTCCCCCCCCCCCCGCGTCCAACGCATTCACCTCCCCCCCCCCACCGCGTCCAACGCCTTCGCCGTCCCCGCGCCCAACGCCTTCACCTCCCCACCCGCGTCCAACGCCTTCAGCTCCCCCCCGTCCAACGCCTTCCCCCCCCGCGTCCAACGCCTTCGCCTCCCCCCACGCGTCCTGCGCCTTCGCCTCCCCCCCCCGTCCAACGCCTTCAGCTCCCCCCCCGCGTCCAACGACTTCACCTCCCCCCGTCCAACGCCTTCCCCCACCGCGCCCAACGCCTTCGCCTCCCCCCCGCGTCCTGCACCTTCGCCTTCCCCCCGTCCAACGTCTTCACCGTCCCCCCGCGTCCAACGCCTTCACCTCCCCCCCCGCGTCCAACGCCTTCACCTCCCCCCTCCCGTCCAACGCCTTCACCTCACCTTCCCCTGTACCCATTACATTCACCTCCCCCCCCCCCGGTCCAAAGCATTCACCGTCCCCCCCCCCGTCCAACGCCTTCACCTACCCCCCCCCCCGTCCAACGCCTTCACCTCCCGCCCCCGTCCAACGCCTTCACCTCCCCCCCCCCGTCCAACGCCTTCACCTCCCCCCCCCGTCCAACGCCTTCACCTCACCTTCCCCTGCACCCGATACATTCACCTCCCTCGCGGTCCAACGCCTTCACCGTCTCCCCCCGTCCAACGCCTTCACCTCCCCCCGCGTCCAACGCCTTCACCGTCCCCCCCGCGTCCAAAGCCTTCACCTCCCCCCGCGTCCAACGCCTTCACCTCCCCTCCGGCATCCAACGCCTTCAGCTCCCCCCCCCGCGTCCAACGCCTTCAACTCCCCCCCGCGTCCAACGCCTTCACCTCACCTTCCCCTGTAGCCAATACATTCACCTCCCCTCCGTTCCAAAGCATTCACCGTCCCCCCACGTCCAACGCCTTCACCTCCCCCCCCCCGTCCAACGCCTTCACCGTCCCCCCGCGTCCAACGCCTTCACCCCCCCCCCCCCCCGTCCAACGCCTTCACCTCACGTTTCCCTGTACCCAATACATTCATCTCCCCCGGGTCCAACGCCTTCACCTCCCCCACCCCGTCCAACGCCTTCACCTCCCCCCCCCGTCCAACGCCTTCACCTCCCTCCCCCCCGTCCAACGCCTTCACCCCACGTTCCCCTGTACCCAATACATTCACCTCCCCCGGGTCCAACGCTTTCACCTCCCCCCCCCTTCCAACGCCTTCACCTCCCCCCCCCCGTCCAACGCCTTCACCTCCCCCCCCGTCCAACGCCTTCACCGTCCCCCCGCGTCCAATACATTCACCTCCCCCCCGTCCAACGCCTTCAGCTCACCTTCCCCTGTACTCAATACATTCACCGCCCCCCCCGCGTCCAACGCCTTCACCGCCCCCCCCGTCCAACGCCTTCACCTCCCTCCCCCCCGTCCAACGCCTTCACCTCCCTCCCCCCCGTCCAACGCCTTCACCTCCCTCCCCCCCCGTCCAACGCCTTCACCTCCCCTCCCGCGTCCAACGCCTTCAGCTCTCCTCCCCCCGCCTCCAACGCCTTCAGCTCCTCCCCCGCGTCCAACGCCTTCACCTCCCTCCCCGTCCAACGCTTTCACCTCCCCCGCGTCCAACGCCTTCACCGCCCCCCCCCGTCCAACTCCTTCAGCTCACCTCCCCCGGGTCCAACGCTTTCACCTCCCCCCCCCCCCGTCCAACGCTTTCACCTCCCCTCCCGCGTCCAACGCCTTCAGCTCCCCCCCCCGCGTCCAACGCCTTCAGCTCCCCCCCCCCCCGCGTCCAACGCCTTCACCTCCCCCCCCGTCCAACGCTTTCACCTCCCCCCCGTCCAACGCCTTCGCCTCCCCCCCCCGTCCAACGCCTTCAGCTCCCCCCCCTCGTCCAACGCCTTCACCTCCCCCCCCCCCAACGCCTTCACCTCACGTTCCCCTGTACCCAATACATTCACCTCCCCCGGGTCCAACGCTTTCACCTCCCCCCCCCTTCCAACGCCTTCACCTCCCCCCCCCCCGTCCAACGCCTTCACCTCCCCCCCCCCGTCCAACGTCTTCCTCCCCCGCGCCCAACGCCTTCACCTCCCCTCCCGCGTCCAACGCCTTCAGCTCTCCTCCCCCCGCCTCCAACGCCTTCAGCTCCTCCCCCGCGTCCAACGCCTTCACCTCCCTCCCCGTCCAAAGCTTTCACCTCCCCCGCGTCCAACGCCTTCACCGCCCCCCCCCCGTCCAACTCCTTCAGCTCACCTCCCCCGGGTCCAACGCTTTCACCTCCCCCCCCCGTCCAACGCTTTCACCTCCCCCCCCGTCCAACGCCTTCACCTCCCTCCCCCGCGCCCAACGCTTTCACCTCCCCCCCCGTCCAACGGCTTCACCGTCCCACCGCGTCCAATGCCTTCACCTCCCCCCCCCGTCCAATGCCTTCACCTGGCCCCCCCCGTCCAACGACTTCACCTCCCCCCCCCGTCCAACGCCTTCACCTACCCCCCCCCGTCCAACGCTTTCACCTCCCCCGCGTCCAACGCCTTCACCTCCCCCCCCCGTCCAACGCCTTCACCTCCCTCCCCCGCGCCCAACGCCTTCACCTCCCTCCCCCGCGCCCAACGCCTTAACCTCCCCTCCCGCGTCCAACGCTTTCACCTCCTCCCCCCCGTCCAACGCCTTCACCGTCCCCCCGCGTCCAACGCCTTCACCTCCCCCCCCGTCCAACGCCTTCACCTCCCCCCCCGTCCAACGCCTTCACCTCCCCCCCCTCCCGTCCAACGCCTTCACCTCACCTTCCCCTGTACCCAATACATTCACCTCCCTCCCGGTCCAAAGCATTCACCGTCTCCCCACGTCCAACGCCTTCACCTCCCCCCCCCGTCCAACGCCTTCACCTCACCCCCCCCCGTCCAACGCCTTCACCTCTGCGTCCCCCCGTCCAACGCCTTCCCCCCCCGCGTCCAACGCCTTCGCCTCCCCCCACGCGTCCTGCGCCTTCGCCTCCCCCCCCCCGTCCAACGCCTTCAGCTCCCCCCCCGCGTCCAACGACTTCACCTCCCCCCGTCCAACGCCTTCCCCCACCGCGCCCAACGCCTTCGCCTCCCCCCCGCGTCCTGCACCTTCGCCTTCCCCCCGTCCAACGCCTTCACCGTCCCCCCGCGTCCAACGCCTTCACCTCCCCCCCCGCGTCCAACGCCTTCACCTCCCCCCTCCCGTCCAACGCCTTCACCTCACCTTCCCCTGTACCCATTACATTCACCTCCCCCCCCCCCCCGGTCCAAAGCATTCACCGTCCCCCCCCCGTCCAACGCCTTCACCTACGCCCCCCGTCCAACGCCTTCACCTCCCGCCCCCGTCCAACGCCTTCACCTCCCCCCCCCGTCCAACGCCTTCACCTCCCCCCCCCGTCCAACGCCTTCACCTCACCTTCCCCTGCACCCGATACATTCACCTCCCTCGCGGTCCAACGCCTTCACCGTCTCCCCCCGTCCAACGCCTTCACCTCCCCCCGCGTCCAACGCCTTCACCGTCCCCCCGCGTCCAAAGCCTTCACCTCCCCCCGCGTCCAACGCCTTCACCTCCCCTCCGGCATCCAACGCCTTCAGCTCCCCCCCCCGCGTCCAACGCCTTCACCCCACGTTCCCCTGTACCCAATACATTCACCTCCCCTCCGTTCCAAAGCATTCACCGTCCCCCCACGTCCAACGCCTTCACCTCCCCCCCCCCGTCCAACGCCTTCACCGTCCCCCCGCGTCCAACGCCTTCACCCCCCCCCCCGTCCAACGCCTTCACCTCACGTTCCCCTGTACCCAATACATTCATCTCCCCCGGGTCCAACGCCTTCACCTCCCCCACCCCGTCCAACGCCTTCACCTCCCCCCCCCCGTCCAACGCCTTCACCTCCCTCCCCCCCGTCCAACGCCTTCACCCCACGTTCCCCTGTACCCAATACATTCACCTCCCCCGGGTCCAACGCTTTCACCTCCCCCCCCCTTCCAACGCCTTCACCTCCCCCCCCCCGTCCAACGCCTTCACCTCCCCCCCCCGTCCAACGCCTTCACCGTCCCCCCGCGTCCAATACATTCACCTCCCCCCCGTCCAACGCCTTCAGCTCACCTTCCCCTGTACTCAATACATTCACCGCCCCCCCCGCGTCCAACGCCTTCACCGCCCCCCCGTCCAACGCCTTCACCTCCCCCCCCCGTCCAACGCCTTCACCTCCCTCCCCCCCGTCCAACGCCTTCACCTCCCTCCCCCCCGTCCAACGCCTTCACCTCCCCCCCCCGTCCAACGCCTTCACCCCCCCCCGTCCAACGCCTTCACCTCACGTTCCCCTGTACCCAATACATTCACCTCCCCCGGGTCCAACGCTTTCACCTCCCCCCCCCTTCCAACGCCTTCACCTCCCCCCCCCGTCCAACGCCTTCACCTCCCCCCCCGTCCAACGCCTTCACCGTCCCCCCGCGTCCAGTACATTCACCTCCCCCCCCCGTCCAATGCCTTCACCTCCCCCCCGTCCAACGCCTTCAGCTCACCTTCCCCTGTACCCAATACATTCACCGCCCCCCCGCGTCCAACGCCTTCACCGCCCCCCCCCCCCGCGTCCAACGCCTTCACAGCCGCCCCCCCACGGTCCAACGCCTTCACCTCCCCCCTCCCGTCCAACGCCTTCACCTCACCTTTCCCTGTACCAATACATTCACCTCCCCCCCCCCCACCCCCGGTCCAAAGCATTCACCGTCCCCCCACGTACAACGCCTTCACCTCCCCCCCCCTCCCGTCCAACGCCTTCCCCTCCCCCCCGTCCAACGCCTTCACCTCACGTTCCCCTGTACCCAATACATTCACCTCCTCCGGGTCCAACGCTTTCACCTCCCCCCCCCCCTTCCAACGCCTTCACCTCCCCCCCCGTCCAACGCCTTCACCTCCCTCCCCCGCGCCCAACGGCTTCACCTCCCCTCCCGCGTCCAACGCCTTCAGCTCCCCCCCCGCGTCCAACGCCTTCACCTCCCCCCCCGCGTCCAACGCCTTCACCTCCCCCCCCCGTCCAACGCCTTCGTCTCCCCCCCCCGTCCAACGCCTTCAGCTCCCCCCCTCGTCCAACGCCTTCACCTCCCCCCCCCAACGCCTTCACCTCACCTTCCCCTGTACCCAATACATTCACCTCCCCCGGGCCCAACGGTTTCACCTCCCCCCCCCTATCCAACGCCTTCACCGTCCCCCCGCGTCCAACGCCTTCAACTCCCCCCCCCGTCCAACGCCTTCACCGTCCCCCCCTCCCCCCCCGTCCAACGCCTTCACCTCACCTTCCCCTGTACCCAAAACATTCACCTCCCTACCGGACCAAAGCATTCACCGTCCCCCCACGTCCAACGCCTTCACCTCCCCCCCCCCGTCCAACGCCTTCACCTCCCCCACCGTCCAACGCCTTCACCGTTCCCCCCCCGTCCAACGCCTTCACCTCACCTTCCCCTGCACCCGATACATTCACCTCCCTCGCGGTCCAACGCCTTCACCGTCTCCCCCCGTCCAACGCCTTCACCTCCCCCCGCGTCCAACGACTTCACCGTCCCCCACGTCCAACGCCTTCACCGTCCCCCCCCCGTCCAACGCCTTCACCTCACGTTCCCCTGTACCCAATACATTCACCTCCCCCGGGTCCAAAGCTTTCACCTCCCCCCCCCTTCCAACGCCTTCACCTCCCCCCCCCGTCCAACGCCTTCACCTCCCTCCCCCGCGCCCAACGCCTTCACCTCCCCTCCCGCGTCCAACGCCTTCAGCTCCCCCCCCGCGTCCAACGCCTTCACCGTCCCCCCGCGTCCAACGCCTTCACCTCCCCCCCCGTCCAACGCTTTCACCTCCCCCCGCGTCCAACGCCTTCACCTCCCCCCCCCCGTCCAACGCCTTCACCTCCTCCCCCCCGTCCAACGCCTTCACCGTCCCCCCGCGTCCTACGCCTTCACCTCCCCCACCCGTCCAACGCCTTCACCTCCCCCCCCCGTCCAACGCGTTCACCTCCCCCCCCCGTCCAACGCCTTCACCTCCCCCCCCCCGTCCAACGCCTTCACCTCACCTTCCCCTGTACCCAATACATTCACCTCCCTCCCGGTCCAAAGCATTCACCGTCTCCCCACGTCCAACGCCTTCACCTCCCCCCCCGTCCAACGCCTTCACCTCCCCCCCCCGTCCAACGCCTTCACCTCTGCGTCCCCCCGTCCAACGCCTTTGCCGTCCCCCCCCGTCCAACGCCATCAACTCCCCCCCGTCCAACGCCTTCACCGTCCACCCCACCGCGTCCAACGCCTTCACCGTCCCCCCCGTCCAATGCCTTCACCTCCCCCAATTCAATGCCTTCACCTTCCCCCCCCCGCGTCCAACGCATTCACCTCCCCCCCCCACCGCGTCCAACGCCTTCGCCGTCCCCGCGCCCAACGCCTTCACCTCCCCACCCGCGTCCAACGCCTTCAGCTCCCCCCCGTCCAACGCCTTCCCCCCCCGCGTCCAACGCCTTCGCCTCCCCCCACGCGTCCTGCGCCTTCGCCTCCCCCCCCGTCCAACGCCTTCAGCTCCCCCCCCGCGTCCAACGCCTTCACCTCCCCCCGTCCAACGCCTTCCCCCACCGCGCCCAACGCTTTCGCCTCCCCCCCGCGTCCTGCACCTTCGCCTTCCCCCCGTCCAACGCCTTCACCGTCCCCCCGCGTCCAACGCCTTCACCTCCCCCCCCGCGTCCAACGCCTTCACCTCCCCCCCCGCGTCCAACGCCTTCACCTCCCCCCTCCCGTCCAACGCCTTCACCTCACCTTCCCCTGTACCCATTACATTCACCTCCCCCCCCCCCGGTCCAAAGCATTCACCGTCCTCCCCCCGTCCAACGCCTTCACCTACCCCCCCCCCGTCCAACGCCTTCACCTCCCCCCCCCCCCGTCCAACGCCTTCACCTCACCTTCCCCTGTACCCAATACATTCACCTCCCTCCCGGTCCAAAGCATTCACCGTCTCCCCACGTCCAACGCCTTCACCTCCCCCCCCCGTCCAACGCCTTCACCTCCCCCCCCCGTCCAACGCCTTCACCTCTGCGTCCCCCCGTCCAACGCCTTTGCCGTCCCCCCCCGTCCAACGCCATCAACTCCCCCCCGTCCAACGCCTTCACCGTCCACCCCACCGCGTCCAACGCCTTCACCGTCCCCCCCGTCCAATGCCTTCACCTCCCCCAATTCAATGCCTTCACCTTCCCCCCCCCGCGTCCAACGCATTCACCTCCCCCCCCACCGCGTCCAACGCCTTCGCCGTCCCCGCGCCCAACGCCTTCACCTCCCCACCCGCGTCCAACGCCTTCAGCTCCCCCCCGTCCAACGCCTTCCCCCCCCGCGTCCAACGCCTTCGCCTCCCCCCACGCGTCCTGCGCCTTCGCCTCCCCCCCCGTCCAACGCCTTCAGCTCCCCCCCCGCGTCCAACGCCTTCACCTCCCCCCGTCCAACGCCTTCCCCCACCGCGCCCAACGCTTTCGCCTCCCCCCCGCGTCCTGCACCTTCGCCTTCCCCCCGTCCAACGCCTTCACCGTCCCCCCGCGTCCAACGCCTTCACCTCCCCCCCCGCGTCCAACGCCTTCACCTCCCCCCTCCCGTCCAACGCCTTCACCTCACCTTCCCCTGTACCCATTACATTCACCTCCCCCCCCCCCGGTCCAAAGCATTCACCGTCCTCCCCCCGTCCAACGCCTTCACCTACCCCCCCCCGTCCAACGCCTTCACCTCCCGCCCCCGTCCAACGCCTTCACCTCCCCCCCCCGGTCCAACGCCTTCACCTCCCCCCCCCCGTCCAACGCCTTCACCTCACCTTCCCCTGCACCCGATACATTCACCTCCCTCGCGGTCCAACGCCTTCACCGTCTCCCCCCGTCCAACGCCTTCACCTCCCCCCGCGTCCAACGACTTCACCGTCCCCCACGTCCAACGCCTTCACCGTCCCCCCGCGTCCAAAGCCTTCACCTCCCCCCGCGTCCAACGCCTTCACCTCCCCTCCGGCGTCCAACGCCTTCAGCTCCCCCCCCCCGCGTCCAACGCCTTCAACTCCCCCCGTCCAACGCCTTCGCCTCCCCCCCGCGTCCAACGCCTTCACCTCACCTTCCCCTGTAGCCAATACATTCACCTCCCCTCCGTTCCAAAGCATTCACCGTCCCCCCACGTCCAACGCCTTCACCTCCCCCCCCCGTCCAAAGCCTTCACCGTCCCCCCGCGTCCAACGCCTTCACCCCCCCACCCCGTCCAACGCCTTCACCTCACGTTCCCCTGTACCCAATACATTCATCTCCCCCGGGTCCAACGCCTTCACCTCCCCCACCCCGTCCAACGCCTTCACCTCCCCCCCCCCGTCCAACGCCTTCACCTCCCTCCCCCGTCCAACGCCTTCACCTCCCTCCCCCCCGTCCAACGCCTTCACTACACGTTCCCCTGTACCCAATACATTCACCTCCCCCGGGTCCAACGCTTTCACCTCCCCCCCCCCTTCCAACGCCTTCACCTCCCCCCCCCCGTCCAACGCCTTCACCTCCCCCCCCGTCCAACGCCTTCACCGTCCCCCCGCGTCCAATACATTCACCTCCCCCCCCGTCCAACGCCTTCAGCTCACCTTCCCCTGTACCCAATACATTCACCGCCCCCCCCCGCGTCCAACGCCTTCACCGCCCCCCCCCGTCCAACGCCTTCACCTCCCCCCCCGTCCAACGCCTTCACCTCCCGCCCCCGTCCAACGCCTTCACCTCCCCCCCCCGTCCAACGCCTTCACCTCCCCCCCCCCGTCCAACGCCTTCACCTCACCTTACCCTGCACCCGATACATTCACCTCCCTCGCGGTCCAACGCCTTCACCGTCTCCCCCCGTCCAACGCCTTCACCTCCCCCCGCGTCCAACGACTTCACCGTCCCCCACGTCCAACGCCTTCACCGTCCCCCCACGTCCAACGCCTTCACCGTCCCCCCACGTCCAACGCCTTCACCGTCCCCCCGCGTCCAAAGCCTTCACCTCCCCCCGCGTCCAACGCCTTCACCTCCCCTCCGGCGTCCAACGCCTTCAACTCCCCCCGTCCAACGCCTTCGCCTACCCCCCGCGTCCAACGCCTTCACCTCACCTTCCCCTGTAGCCAATACATTCACCTCCCCCCCCCCGGTCCAAAGCATTCACCGTCCCCCCCCCGTCCAATGCCTTCACCTCCCCCCCGTCCAACGCCTTCAGCTCACCTTCCCCTGTACCCAATACATTCACCGCCCCCCCGCGTCCAACGCCTTCACCGCCCCCCCCCCCGCGTCCAACGCCTTCACAGCCGCCCCCCCCCCCACGGTCCAACGCCTTCACCTCACCTTTCCCTGTACCAATACATTCACCTTCCGCCCCCCACCCCCGGTCCAAAGCATTCACCGTCCCCCCACGTACAACGCCTTCACCTCCCCCCCCCTCCCGTCCAACGCCTTCACCTCACCTTCCCCTATACCCAATACATTCACCTCCCTCCCGGTCCAAAGCCTTCACCTCCCTCCCGGTCCAACGCCTTCACCGTCTCCCCCCGTCCAACGCCTTCACCTCCCCCCCCGTCCAACGCCTTCACCTCCCCCCGCGTCCAACGACTTCACCGTCCCCCCCCCGTCCAACGCCTTCACCGTCCCCCCGCGTCCAAAGCCTTCACCGTCTCCCCCCGTCCAACGCCTTCACCTCCCCCCCCGTCCAACGCCTTCACCTCCCCCCGCGTCCAACGACTTCACCGTCCCCCCCCGTCCAACGCCTTCACCGTCCCCCCGCGTCCAAAGCCTTCACCTCCCCCCGCGTCCACGCCTTCGCCGTCTCCCCCCGTCCAACGCCTTCACATCCCCCCCCGTCCAACAACTTCACCGTCCACCCGCGTCCAAAGCCTTCACCTCCCCCCCCGTCCAACGCCTTCACCTCCCCCCCCGTCCAACGCCTTCACCTCCCCACCCGCGTCCAACGCCTTCAGCTCCCCCCCGTCCAACGCCTTCCCCCCCCGCGTCCAACGCCTTCGCCTCCCCCCACGCGTCCTGCGCCTTCGCCTCCCCCCCCCGTCCAACGCCTTCAGCTCCCCCCCCCGCGTCCAACGCCTTCACCTCCCACCGTCCAACGCCTTCCCCCCCCGCGCCCAACGCCTTCGCCTCCCCCCCGCGTCCTGCACCTTCGCCTTCCCCCCGTCCAACGCCTTCACCGTCCCCCCGCGTCCAACGCCTTCACCTCCCCCCCCGCGTCCAACGCCTTCACCTCCCCCCTCCCGTCGAACGCCTTCACCTCACCTTCCCCTGTACCCATTACATTCACCTCCCCCCCCGGTCCAAAGCATTCACCGTCCCCCCCCCCCGTCCAACGCCTTCACCTCCCCCCCCGTCCAACGCCTTCACCTCCCCCCCGTACAACGCCTTCACCTCCCGCCCCCGTCCAACGCCTTCACCTCCCCCCCACCGTCCAACGCCTTCACCTCCCCCCCCCGTCCAACGCCTTCACCTCCCCCCCCCCCCGTCCAACGCCTTCACCTCACCTTCCCCTGTACCCAATACATTCACCTCCCTCCCGGTCCAACGCCTTCACCGTCTCCCCCCGTCCAACGCCTTCACCTCCCCCCCCCCGTCCAACGCCTTCACCTCCCCCCGCGTCCAACGACTTCACCGTCCCCCCCCCCGTCCAACGCCTTCACCGTCCCCCCGCGTCCAAAGCCTTCACCTCCCCCCGCGTCCACGCCTTCACCTCCCCCCGCGTCCAACGCCTTCACCTCACCTCCCGCGTCCAACGCCTTCAGCTCCCCCCCCCCGCGTCCAACGCCTTCACCTCCCCCCGTCCAACGCCTTCGCCTCCCCCCCGCGTCCAACGCCTTCACCTCCCCCCCCGTCCAACGCCTTCGCCTCCCCCCCGTCCAACGCCTTCACCGTCCCCCCGCGTCCAACGCCTTCGCCTTCCCCCCGCGTCCTGCGCCTACACCTCCCCCCCCGTCCAACGCCTTCTCCTCCCCTCCCCCCCGTCCAACGCCTTCACCTCACCTTCCCCTGTACCCAATACATTCACCTCCCTCCCGGACCAAAGCATTCACCGTCCCCCCACGTCCAACGCCTTCACCTCCCCCCCCCTTCCAACGCCTTCACCGTCCCCCCCCCGTCCAACGCCTTCTCCTCCCCCCCCCCCCGTCCAACGCCTTCACCTCACCTTCCCCTGTACCCAATACATTCACCTCCCTCCCGGTCCAAAGCATTGACCGTCTCCCCACGTCCAACGCCTTCACCTCCCCCCCCCGTCCAACGCCTTCACCTCCCCCCCCCCCCGTCCAACGCCTTCACCTCTGCGTCCCCCCGTCCAACGGCTTCACCGTCCCACCGCGTCCAATGCCTTCACCTCCCCCCCCCGTCCAATGCCTTCACCTGGCCCCCACCGTCCAACGACTTCACCTCCCCCCCCCCGTCCAACGCCTTCACCTACCCCCCCCCCCGTCCAACGCCTTCACCTCACCTTCCCCTGTACCCAATACATTCACCTCCCTCCCGGTCCAAAGCATTCACCGTCTCCCCACGTCCAACGCCTTCACCTCCCCCCCCCGTCCAACGCTTTCACCTCCCCCCCCCGTCCAACGCCTTCACCTCCCCCCCCCCGTCCAACGCCTTCACCTCACCTTCCCCTGTACCCAATACATTCACCTCCCTCCCGGTCCAAAGCATTCACCGTCTCCCCACGTATAACGCCTTCACCTCCCCCCCCCGTCCAACGCCTTCACCTCCCCCCCCGTCCAACGCCTTCACCTCTGCGTCCCCCCGTCCAACGCCTTTGCCGTCCCCCCCCCGTCCAAAGCCATCAACTCCCCTCCATCCAACGCCTTCACCGTCCCCCCGCGTCCAACGCCTTCAACTCCCCCCCCTTCCAAGGCTTTCACCTCCCCCCCCGTCCAACGCATTCACCTCCCCCCCCCGTCCAACGCCTTCACCTCCCCCCCCCCGTCCAACGCCTTCACCTCACGTTCCCCTGTACCCAATACATTCACCTCCCCCGGGTCCAACGCTTTCACCTCCGCCCCCTTCCAACGCCTTCACATCCCCCCCCGTCCAACGCCTTCACCTCCCTCCCCCGCGCCCAACGCCTTCACCTCCCCTCCCGCGTCCAACGCCTTCAGCTCCCCCCCCGCGTCCAACGCCTTCACCTCCCCCCCCCGTCCAACGCTTTCACCTCCCCCGCGTCCAACGCCTTCACCTCCCCCCCCCGTCCAACGCCTTCACCTCCCCCCCCCGTCCAACGCCTTCACCTCCTCCCCCCCGTCCAACGCCTTCACCGTCCCCCCGCGTCCAACGCCTTCACCTCCCCCCCCGTCCAACGCCTTCACCTCCCCCCCCGTCCAACGCCTTCACCTCCCCCCCCGTCCAACGCCTTCACCTCCCCCCCCCGTCCAACGCCTTCACCTCCCCCCCCCGTCCAACGCCTTCACTTCTGCGTCCCCCCGTCCAACGCCTTTGCCGTCCCCCCCCGTCCAACGCCATCAACTCCCCCCCGTCCAACGCCTTCACCGTCCACCCCACCGCGTCCAACGCCTTCACCGTCCCCCCCGTCCAATGCCTTCACCTCCCCCAATTCAATGCCTTCACCTTCCCCCCCCCCGCGTCCAACGCATTCACCTTCCCCCCCCACCGCGTCCAACGCCTTCGCCATCCCCGCGCCCAACGCCTTCACCTCCCCCCCCCCGTCCAACGCCTTCACCTCTGCGTCCCCCCGTCCAACGGCTTCACCGTCCCACCGCGTCCAATGCCTTCACCTCCCCCCCCCCGTCCAATGCCTTCACCTGGCCCCCCCCGTCCAACGACTTCACCTCCCCCCCCCGTCCAACGCCTTCACCTACCCCCCCCCCGTCCAACGCCTTCACCTCACCTTCCCCTGTACCCAATACATTCACCTCCCTCCCGGTCCAAAGCATTCACCGTCTCCCCACGTCCAACGCCTTCACCTCCCCCCCCCGTCCAACGCTTTCACCTCCCCCCCCCGTCCAACGCCTTCACCTCCCCCCCCCCGTCCAACGCCTTCACCTCACCTTCCCCTGTACCCAATACATTCACCTCCCTCCCGGTCCAAAGCATTCACCGTCTCCCCACGTATAACGCCTTCACCTCCCCCCCCCGTCCAACGCCTTCACCTCCCCCCCCGTCCAACGCCTTCACCTCTGCGTCCCCCCGTCCAACGCCTTTGCCGTCCCCCCCCCCGTCCAAAGCCATCAACTCCCCTCCATCCAACGCCTTCACCGTCCCCCCGCGTCCAACGCCTTCAACTCCCCCCCCTTCCAAGGCTTTCACCTCCCCCCCCGTCCAACGCATTCACCTCCCCCCCCCGTCCAACGCCTTCACCTCCCCCCCCCGTCCAACGCCTTCACCTCACGTTCCCCTGTACCCAATACATTCACCTCCCCCGGGTCCAACGCTTTCACCTCCCCCCCCTTCCAACGCCTTCACATCCCCCCCCGTCCAACGCCTTCACCTCCCTCCCCCGCGCCCAACGCCTTCACCTCCCCTCCCGCGTCCAACGCCTTCAGCTCCCCCCCCGCGTCCAACGCCTTCGCCGTCCCCCCGCGTCCAACGCCTTCACCTCCCCCCCCCGTCCAACGCTTTCACCTCCCCCGCGTCCAACGCCTTCACCTCCCCCCCCCGTCCAACGCCTTCACCTCCCCCCCCCGTCCAACGCCTTCACCTCCTCCCCCCCGTCCAACGCCTTCACCGTCCCCCCGCGTCCAACGCCTTCACCTCCCCCCCCGTCCAACGCCTTCACCTCCCCCCCCCCGTCCAACGCCTTCACCTCCCCCCCCGTCCAACGCCTTCACCTCCCCCCCCCGTCCAACGCCTTCACCTCCCCCCCCCGTCCAACGCCTTCACTTCTGCGTCCCCCCGTCCAACGCCTTTGCCGTCCCCCCCCGTCCAACGCCATCAACTCCCCCCCGTCCAACGCCTTCACCGTCCACCCCACCGCGTCCAACGCCTTCACCGTCCCCCCCGTCCAATGCCTTCACCTCCCCCAATTCAATGCCTTCACCTTCCCCCCCCCCGCGTCCAACGCATTCACCTTCCCCCCCCACCGCGTCCAACGCCTTCGCCGTCCCCGCGCCCAACGCCTTCAACTCCACACCCGCGTCCAACGCCTTCAGCTCCCCCCCCGCGTCCAACGCCTTCGCCTCCCCCCACGCGTCCTGCGCCTTCGCCTCCCCCCCGTCCAACGCCTTCAGCTCCCCCCCCGCGTCCAACGCCTTCACCTCCCCCCGTCCAACGCCTTCCCCCACCGCGCCCAACGCCTTCGCCTCCCCCCCGCGTCCTGCACCTTCGCCTTCCCCCCGTCCAACGCCTTCACCGTCCCCCCGCGTCCAACGCCTTCACCTCCCCCCCCGCGTCCAACGCCTTCACCTCCCCCCTCCCGTCCAACGCCTTCACCCCACCTTCCCCTGTACCCATTACATTCACCTCCCCCCCCCCGGTCCAAAGCATTCACCGTCCTCCCCCCGTCCAACGCCTTCACCTACCCCCCCCCGTCCAACGCCTTCACCTCCCGCCCCCGTCCAACGCCTTCACCTCCCCCCCACCGTCCAACGCCTTCACCGTCTCCCCCCGTCCAACGCCTTCACCTCCCCCCGCGTCCAACGACTTCACCGTCCCCCACGTCCAACGCCTTCACCGTCCCCCCGCGTCCAAAGCCTTCACCTCCCCCCGCGTCCAACGCCTTCACCTCCCACCCCCGTCCAACGCTTTCACCTCCCCCGCGTCCAACGCCTTCACCTCCCCCCCCCGTCCAACGCCTTCACCTCCCCCCCCCCGTCCAACGCCTTCACCTCCTCCCCCCCGTCCAACGCCTTCACCGTCCCCCCGCGTCCAACGCCTTCACCTCCCCCCCCGTCCAACGCCTTCACCTCCCCCCCCCGTCCAACGCCTTCACCTCCCCCCCCGTCCAACGCCTTCACCGTCCCCCCACGTCCAACGCCTTCACCGTCCCCCCCCCGTCCAACGCCTTCACCTCACCTTACCCTGCACCCGATACATTCACCTCCCTCGCGGTCCAACGCCTTCACCGTCTCCCCCCGTCCAACGCCTTCACCTCCCCCCGCGTCCAACGACTTCACCGTCCCCCACGTCCAACGCCTTCACCGTCCCCCCACGTCCAACGCCTTCACCGTCCCCCCACGTCCAACGCCTTCACCGTCCCCCCGCGTCCAAAGCCTTCACCTCCCCCCGCGTCCAACGCCTTCACCTCCCCTCCGGCGTCCAACGCCTTCAACTCCCCCCGTCCAACGCCTTCGCCTACCCCCCGCGTCCAACGCCTTCACCTCACCTTCCCCTGTAGCCAATACATTCACCTCCCCCCCCCCCCCCGGTCCAAAGCATTCACCGTCCCCCCCCCCGTCCAATGCCTTCACCTCCCCCCCGTCCAACGCCTTCAGCTCACCTTCCCCTGTACCCAATACATTCACCGCCCCCCCGCGTCCAACGCCTTCACCGCCCCCCCCCGCGTCCAACGCCTTCACAGCCGCCCCCCCCCACGGTCCAACGCCTTCACCTCACCTTTCCCTGTACCAATACATTCACCTTCCCCCCCCCACCCCCGGTCCAAAGCATTCACCGTCCCCCCACGTACAACGCCTTCACCTCCCCCCCCCCTCCCGTCCAACGCCTTCACCTCACCTTCCCCTATACCCAATACATTCACCTCCCTCCCGGTCCAAAGCCTTCACCTCCCTCCCGGTCCAACGCCTTCACCGTCTCCCCCCGTCCAACGCCTTCACCTCCCCCCCCGTCCAACGCCTTCACCTCCCCCCGCGTCCAACGACTTCACCGTCCCCCCCCCGTCCAACGCCTTCACCGTCCCCCCGCGTCCAACGCCTTCACCTCCCCCCCCGTCCAACGCCTTCACCTCCCCCCGCGTCCAACGACTTCACCGTCCCCCCCCCGTCCAACGCCTTCACCGTCCCCCCGCGTCCAAAGCCTTCACCTCCCCCCGCGTCCACGCCTTCGCCGTCTCCCCCCGTCCAACGCCTTCACATCCCCCCCGTCCAACAACTTCACCGTCCCCCCGCGTCCAAAGCCTTCACCTCCCCCCCCGTCCAACGCCTTCACCTCCCCCCCCGTCCAACGCCTTCACCTCCCCACCCGCGTCCAACGCCTTCAGCTCCCCCCCGTCCAACGCCTTCCCCCCCCGCGTCCAACGCCTTCGCCTCCCCCCACGCGTCCTGCGCCTTCGCCTCCCCCCCCCCGTCCAACGCCTTCAGCTCCCCCCCCCGCGTCCAACGCCTTCACCTCCCACCGTCCAACGCCTTCCCCCCCCGCGCCCAACGCCTTCGCCTCCCCCCCGCGTCCTGCACCTTCGCCTTCCCCCCGTCCAACGCCTTCACCGTCCCCCCGCGTCCAACGCCTTCACCTCCCCCCCCGCGTCCAACGCCTTCACCTCCCCCCTCCCGTCGAACGCCTTCACCTCACCTTCCCCTGTACCCATTACATTCACCTCCCCCCCCGGTCCAAAGCATTCACCGTCCCCCCCCCCCGTCCAACGCCTTCACCTCCCCCCCCGTCCAACGCCTTCACCTCCCCCCCGTACAACGCCTTCACCTCCCGCCCCCGTCCAACGCCTTCACCTCCCCCCCCCCGTCCAACGCCTTCACCTCCCCCCCCCGTCCAACGCCTTCACCTCCCCCCCCCCGTCCAACGCCTTCACCTCACCTTCCCCTGTACCCAATACATTCACCTCCCTCCCGGTCCAACGCCTTCACCGTCTCCCCCCGTCCAACGCCTTCACCTCCCCCCCCCCGTCCAACGCCTTCACCTCCCCCCGCGTCCAACGACTTCACCGTCCCCCCCCCCGTCCAACGCCTTCACCGTCCCCCCGCGTCCAAAGCCTTCACCTCCCCCCGCGTCCGCGCCTTCACCTCCCCCCGCGTCCAATGCCTTCACCTCACCTCCCGCGTCCAACGCCTTCAGCTCCCCCCCCCCGCGTCCAACGCCTTCACCTCCCCCCGTCCAACGCCTTCGCCTCCCCCCCGCGTCCAACGCCTTCACCTCCCCCCCCCGTCCAACGCCTTCGCCTCCCCCCCGTCCAACGCCTTCACCGTCCCCCCGCGTCCAACGCCTTCGCCTTCCCCCCGCGTCCTGCGCCTACACCTCCCCCCCCCGTCCAACGCCTTCTCCTCCCCTCCCCCCCGTCCAACGCCTTCACCTCACCTTCCCCTGTACCCAATACATTCACCTCCCTCCCGGACCAAAGCATTCACCGTCCCCCCACGTCCAACGCCTTCACCTCCCCCCCCCTTCCAACGCCTTCACCGTCCCCCCCCCGTCCAACGCCTTCTCCTCCCCCCCCCCCCGTCCAACGCCTTCACCTCACCTTCCCCTGTACCCAATACATTCACCTCCCTCCCGGTCCAAAGCATTGACCGTCTCCCCACGTCCAACGCCTTCACCTCCCCCCCCGTCCAACGCCTTCACCTCCCCCCCCCCGTCCAACGCCTTCACCTCTGCGTCCCCCCGTCCAACGGCTTCACCGTCCCACCGCGTCCAATGCCTTCACCTCCCCCCCCCGTCCAATGCCTTCACCTGGCCCCCCCCGTCCAACGACTTCACCTCCCCCCCCCGTCCAACGCCTTCACCTACCCCCCCCCCCCCGTCCAACGCCTTCACCTCACCTTCCCCTGTACCCAATACATTCACCTCCCTCCCGGTCCAAAGCATTCACCGTCTCCCCACGTCCAACGCCTTCACCTCCCCCCCCCGTCCAACGCTTTCACCTCCCCCCCCCGTCCAACGCCTTCACCTCCCCCCCCCCCGTCCAACGCCTTCACCTCACCTTCCCCTGTACCCAATACATTCACCTCCCTCCCGGTCCAAAGCATTCACCGTCTCCCCACGTATAACGCCTTCACCTCCCCCCCCCGTCCAACGCCTTCACCTCCCCCCCCGTCCAACGCCTTCACCTCTGCGTCCCCCCGTCCAACGCCTTTGCCGTCCCCCCCCGTCCAAAGCCATCAACTCCCCTCCATCCAACGCCTTCACCGTCCCCCCGCGTCCAACGCCTTCAACTCCCCCCCCTTCCAAGGCTTTCACCTCCCCCCCCGTCCAACGCATTCACCTCCCCCCCCCGTCCAACGCCTTCACCTCCCCCCCCCCGTCCAACGCCTTCACCTCACGTTCCCCTGTACCCAATACATTCACCTCCCCCGGGTCCAACGCTTTCACCTCCCCCCCCTTCCAACGCCTTCACATCCCCCCCCGTCCAACGCCTTCACCTCCCTCCCCCGCGCCCAACGCCTTCACCTCCCCTCCCGCGTCCAACGCCTTCAGCTCCCCCCCCGCGTCCAACGCCTTCGCCGTCCCCCCGCGTCCAACGCCTTCACCTCCCCCCCCCGTCCAACGCTTTCACCTCCCCCGCGTCCAACGCCTTCACCTCCCCCCCCCGTCCAACGCCTTCACCTCCCCCCCCCCGTCCAACGCCTTCACCTCCTCCCCCCCGTCCAACGCCTTCACCGTCCCCCCGCGTCCAACGCCTTCACCTCCCCCCCCGTCCAACGCCTTCACCTCCCCCCCCCGTCCAACGCCTTCACCTCCCCCCCCGTCCAACGCCTTCACCTCCCCCCCCCCGTCCAACGCCTTCACCTCCCCCCCCGTCCAACGCCTTCACTTCTGCGTCCCCCCGTCCAACGCCTTTGCCGTCCCCCCCCGTCCAACGCCATCAACTCCCCCCCGTCCAACGCCTTCACCGTCCACCCCACCGCGTCCAACGCCTTCACCGTCCCCCCCGTCCAATGCCTTCACCTCCCCCAATTCAATGCCTTCACCTTCCCCCGCCCCGCGTCCAACGCATTCACCTTCCCCCCCCACCGCGTCCAACGCCTTCGCCGTCCCCGCGCCCAACGCCTTCACCTCCCCCCCCCCCGTCCAACGCCTTCACCTCTGCGTCCCCCCGTCCAACGGCTTCACCGTCCCACCGCGTCCAATGCCTTCACCTCCCCCCCCCGTCCAATGCCTTCACCTGGCCCCCCCCGTCCAACGACTTCACCTCACCCCCCCGTCCAACGC
>NW_026780756.1:0-26535 GCF_030144855.1 Hypanus sabinus | reverse complement strand
CTGTAACAAGGGTTACACAGATACATGGAGAGGGGCAGCCTGTAACAGGGGTTACACAGATACGTGGAGAGGGGCAGCCTGTAACAGGGGTTACACAGATACATCAGATACATGGAGAGGGGCAGCCTGTAACAGGGGTTACACAGATACGTGGAGAGGGGGCAGCCTGTAACAGGGGTTACACAGATACATGGAGAGGGGCAGCCTGTAACAGGGGTTACACAGATACATCAGATACATGGAGAGGGGCAGCCTGTAACAGGGGTTACACAGATACATCAGATACGTGGAGAGGGGGCAGCCTGTAACAGGGGTTACACAGATACATGGAAAGGGGCAGCCTGTAACAGGGGTTACACAGATACATCAGATACATGGAGAGGGGCAGCCTGTAACAGGGGTTACACAGATACATCAGATACGTGGAGAGGGGCAGCCTGTAACAGGGGTTACACAGATACATCAGATACATGGAGAGGGGTAGCCTGTAACAGGGGTTACACAGATACGTGGAGAGGGGGCAGCCTGTAACAGGGGTTACACAGATACATCAGATACGTGGAGAGGGGGCAGCCTGTAACAGGGGTTACACAGATACGTGGAGAGGGGCAGCCTGTAACAGGGGTTACACAGATACATCAGATACGCGGAGAGGGGCAGCCTGTAACAGGGGTTACACAGATACATCAGATACGTGGAGAGGGGGCAGCCTGTAACAGGGGTTACACAGATACATCAGATACATGGAGAGGGGCAGCCTGTAACAGGGGTTACACAGATACATGGAGAGGGGCAGCCTGTAACAGGGGTTACACAGATACATCAGATACATGGAGAGGGGCAGCCTGTAACAGGGGTTACACAGATACGTGGAGAGGGGCAGCCTGTAACAGGGGTTACACAGATACGTGGAGAGGGGCAGCCTGTAACAGGGGTTACACAGATACGTGGAGAGGGGCAGCCTGTAACAGGGGTTACACAGATACGTGGAGAGGGGCAGCCTGTAACAGGGGTTACACAGATACATCAGATACATGGAGAGGGGCAGCCTGTAACAGGGGTTACACAGATACATCAGATACATGGAGAGGGGCAGCCTGTAACAGGGGTTACACAGATACATGGAGAGGGGCAGCCTGTAACAGGGGTTACACAGATACGTGGAGAGGGGCAGCCTGTAACAGGGGTTACACAGATACATGGAGAGGGGCAGCCTGTAACAGGTGTTACACAGATACGTGGAGAGGGGGCAGCCTGTAACAGGGGTTACACAGATACATCAGATACATGGAGAGGGGCAGCCTGTAACAGGGGTTACACAGATACGTGGAGAGGGGCAGCCTGTAACAGGGGTTACACAGATACATCAGATACATGGAGAGGGGCAGCCTGTAACAGGGGTTACACAGATACGTGGAGAGGGGGCAGCCTGTAACAGGGGTTACACAGATACATCAGATACGTGGAGAGGGGGCAGCCTGTAACAGGGGTTACACAGATACATGGAGAGGGGCAGCCTGTAACAGGGGTTACACAGATACATCAGATACATGGAGAGGGGCAGCCTGTAACAGGGGTTACACAGATACATCAGATACGTGGAGAGGGGCAGCCTGTAACAGGGGTTACACAGATACATCAGATACATGGAGAGGGGTAGCCTGTAACAGGGGTTACACAGATACGTGGAGAGGGGGCAGCCTGTAACAGGGGTTACACAGATACATCAGATACGTGGAGAGGGGGCAGCCTGTAACAGGGGTTACACAGATACGTGGAGAGGGGCAGCCTGTAACAGGGGTTACACAGATACATCAGATACGCGGAGAGGGGCAGCCTGTAACAGGGGTTACACAGATACATCAGATACGTGGAGAGGGGGCAGCCTGTAACAGGGGTTACACAGATACATCAGATACATGGAGAGGGGCAGCCTGTAACAGGGGTTACACAGATACATGGAGAGGGGCAGCCTGTAACAGGGGTTACACAGATACATCAGATACATGGAGAGGGGCAGCCTGTAACAGGGGTTACACAGATACGTGGAGGGGGGCAGCCTGTAACAGGGGTTACACAGATACATCAGATACGTGGAGAGGGGCAGCCTGTAACAGGGGTTACACAGATACATCAGATACGCGGAGAGGGGCAGCCTGTAACAGGGGTTACACAGATACATCAGATACGTGGAGAGGGGGCAGCCTGTAACAGGGGTTACACAGATACATCAGATACATGGAGAGGGGCAGCATGTAACAGGGGTTACACAGATACATGGAGAGGGGCAGCCTGTAACAGGGGTTACACAGATACATCAGATACATGGAGAGGGGCAGCCTGTAACAGGGGTTACACAGATACGTGGAGGGGGGCAGCCTGTAACAGGGGTTACACAGATACATCAGATACGTGGAGAGGGGGCAGCCTGTAACAGGGGTTACACAGATACGTGGAGAGGGGCAGCCTGTAACAGGGGTTACACAGATACATCAGATACGCGGAGAGGGGCAGCCTGTAACAGGGGTTACACAGATACATCAGATACGTGGAGAGGGGGCAGCCTGTAACAGGGGTTACACAGATACATCAGATACATGGAGAGGGGCAGCCTGTAACAGGGGTTACACAGATACATGGAGAGGGGCAGCCTGTAACAGGGGTTACACAGATACATCAGATACATGGAGAGGGGCAGCCTGTAACAGGGGTTACACAGATACATCAGATACATGGAGAGGGGCAGCCTGTAACAGGGGTTACACAGATACGTGGAGAGGGGCAGCCTGTAACAGGGGTTACACAGATACGTGGAGAGGGGCAGCCTGTAACAGGGGTTACACAGATACGTGGAGAGGGGCAGCCTGTAACAGGGGTTACACAGATACATCAGATACATGGAGAGGGGCAGCCTGTAACAGGGGTTACACAGATACGTGGAGAGGGGCAGCCTGTAACAGGGGTTACACAGATACATCAGATACATGGAGAGGGGCAGCCTGTAACAGGGGTTACACAGATACATGGAGAGGGGCAGCCTGTAACAGGGGTTACACAGATACGTGGAGAGGGGCAGCCTGTAACAGGGGTTACACAGATACATGGAGAGGGGCAGCCTGTAACAGGTGTTACACAGATACGTGGAGAGGGGCAGCCTGTAACAGGGGTTACACAGATACATCAGATACATGGAGAGGGGCAGCCTGTAACAGGGGTTACACAGATACGTGGAGAGGGGCAGCCTGTAACAGGGGTTACACAGATACATCAGATACATTGAGAGGGGCAGCCTGTAACAGGGGTTACACAGATACGTGGAGAGGGGGCAGCCTGTAACAGGGGTTACACAGATACATCAGATACGTGGAGAGGGGGCAGCCTGTAACAGGGGTTACACAGATACATGGAGAGGGGCAGCCTGTAACAGGGGTTACACAGATACATCAGATACATGGAGAGGGGCAGCCTGTAACAGGGGTTACACAGATACATCAGATACGTGGAGAGGGGCAGCCTGTAACAGGGGTTACACAGATACATCAGCTACATGGAGAGGGGTAGCCTGTAACAGGGGTTACACAGATACGTGGAGAGGGGGCAGCCTGTAACAGGGGTTACACAGATACATCAGATACGTGGAGAGGGGGCAGCCTGTAACAGGGGTTACACAGATACGTGGAGAGGGGCAGCCTGTAACAGGGGTTACACAGATACATCAGATACGCGGAGAGGGGCAGCCTGTAACAGGGGTTACACAGATACATCAGATACGTGGAGAGGGGGCAGCCTGTAACAGGGGTTACACAGATACATCAGATACATGGAGAGGGGCAGCCTGTAACAGGGGTTACACAGATACATGGAGAGGGGCAGCCTGTAACAGGGGTTACACAGATACATCAGATACATGGAGAGGGGCAGCCTGTAACAGGGGTTACACAGATACATCAGATACATGGAGAGGGGCAGCCTGTAACAGGGGTTACACAGATACGTGGAGAGGGGCAGCCTGTAACAGGGGTTACACAGATACGTGGAGAGGGGCAGCCTGTAACAGGGGTTACACAGATACGTGGAGAGGGGCAGCCTGTAACAGGGGTTACACAGATACATCAGATACGTGGAGAGGGGGCAGCCTGTAACAGGGGTTACACAGATACGTGGAGAGGGGCAGCCTGTAACAGGGGTTACACAGATACATCAGATACGCGGAGAGGGGCAGCCTGTAACAGGGGTTACACAGATACATCAGATACGTGGAGAGGGGGCAGCCTGTAACAGGGGTTACACAGATACGTGGAGAGGGGCAGCCTGTAACAGGGGTTACACAGATACATCAGATACGCGGAGAGGGGCAGCCTGTAACAGGGGTTACACAGATACATCAGATACGTGGAGAGGGGGCAGCCTGTAACAGGGGTTACACAGATACATCAGATACATGGAGAGGGGCAGCCTGTAACAGGGGTTACACAGATACATGGAGAGGGGCAGCCTGTAACAGGGGTTACACAGATACATCAGATACATGGAGAGGGGCAGCCTGTAACAGGGGTTACACAGATACATCAGATACATGGAGAGGGGCAGCCTGTAACAGGGGTTACACAGATACGTGGAGAGGGGCAGCCTGTAACAGGGGTTACACAGATACGTGGAGAGGGGCAGCCTGTAACAGGGGTTACACAGATACGTGGAGAGGGGCAGCCTGTAACAGGGGTTACACAGATACATCAGATACATGGAGAGGGGCAGCCTGTAACAGGGGTTACACAGATACATCAGATACATGGAGAGGGGCAGCCTGTAACAGGGGTTACACAGATACATGGAGAGGGGCAGCCTGTAACAGGGGTTACACAGATACGTGGAGAGGGGCAGCCTGTAACAGGGGTTACACAGATACATGGAGAGGGGCAGCCTGTAACAGGTGTTACACAGATACGTGGAGAGGGGCAGCCTGTAACAGGGGTTACACAGATACATCAGATACATGGAGAGGGGCAGCCTGTAACAGGGGTTACACAGATACGTGGAGAGGGGCAGCCTGTAACAGGGGTTACACAGATACATCAGATACATGGAGAGGGGCAGCCTGTAACAGGGGTTACACAGATACGTGGAGAGGGGGCAGCCTGTAACAGGGGTTACACAGATACATCAGATACGTGGAGAGGGGGCAGCCTGTAACAGGGGTTACACAGATACATGGAGAGGGGCAGCCTGTAACAGGGGTTACACAGATACATCAGATACATGGAGAGGGGCAGCCTGTAACAGGGGTTACACAGATACATCAGATACGTGGAGAGGGGCAGCCTGTAACAGGGGTTACACAGATACATCAGATACATGGAGAGGGGTAGCCTGTAACAGGGGTTACACAGATACGTGGAGAGGGGGCAGCCTGTAACAGGGGTTACACAGATACATCAGATACGTGGAGAGGGGGCAGCCTGTAACAGGGGTTACACAGATACGTGGAGAGGGGCAGCCTGTAACAGGGGTTACACAGATACATCAGATACGCGGAGAGGGGCAGCCTGTAACAGGGGTTACACAGATACATCAGATACGTGGAGAGGGGGCAGCCTGTAACAGGGGTTACACAGATACATCAGATACATGGAGAGGGGCAGCCTGTAACAGGGGTTACACAGATACATGGAGAGGGGCAGCCTGTAACAGGGGTTACACAGATACATCAGATACATGGAGAGGGGCAGCCTGTAACAGGGGTTACACAGATACGTGGAGGGGGGCAGCCTGTAACAGGGGTTACACAGATACATCAGATACGTGGAGAGGGGCAGCCTGTAACAGGGGTTACACAGATACATCAGATACGCGGAGAGGGGCAGCCTGTAACAGGGGTTACACAGATACATCAGATACGTGGAGAGGGGGCAGCCTGTAACAGGGGTTACACAGATACATCAGATACATGGAGAGGGGCAGCATGTAACAGGGGTTACACAGATACATGGAGAGGGGCAGCCTGTAACAGGGGTTACACAGATACATCAGATACATGGAGAGGGGCAGCCTGTAACAGGGGTTACACAGATACGTGGAGGGGGGCAGCCTGTAACAGGGGTTACACAGATACATCAGATACATGGAGAGGGGGCAGCCTGTAACAGGGGTTACACAGATACGTGGAGAGGGGCAGCCTGTAACAGGGGTTACACAGATACATCAGATACGCGGAGAGGGGCAGCCTGTAACAGGGGTTACACAGATACATCAGATACGTGGAGAGGGGGCAGCCTGTAACAGGGGTTACACAGATACATCAGATACATGGAGAGGGGCAGCCTGTAACAGGGGTTACACAGATACATGGAGAGGGGCAGCCTGTAACAGGGGTTACACAGATACATCAGATACATGGAGAGGGGCAGCCTGTAACAGGGGTTACACAGATACATCAGATACATGGAGAGGGGCAGCCTGTAACAGGGGTTACACAGATACGTGGAGAGGGGCAGCCTGTAACAGGGGTTACACAGATACGTGGAGAGGGGCAGCCTGTAACAGGGGTTACACAGATACGTGGAGAGGGGCAGCCTGTAACAGGGGTTACACAGATACATCAGATACATGGAGAGGGGCAGCCTGTAACAGGGGTTACACAGATACGTGGAGAGGGGCAGCCTGTAACAGGGGTTACACAGATACATCAGATACATGGAGAGGGGCAGCCTGTAACAGGGGTTACACAGATACATGGAGAGGGGCAGCCTGTAACAGGGGTTACACAGATACGTGGAGAGGGGCAGCCTGTAACAGGGGTTACACAGATACATGGAGAGGGGCAGCCTGTAACAGGTGTTACACAGATACGTGGAGAGGGGCAGCCTGTAACAGGGGTTACACAGATACATCAGATACATGGAGAGGGGCAGCCTGTAACAGGGGTTACACAGATACGTGGAGAGGGGCAGCCTGTAACAGGGGTTACACAGATACATCAGATACATGGAGAGGGGCAGCCTGTAACAGGGGTTACACAGATACGTGGAGAGGGGGCAGCCTGTAACAGGGGTTACACAGATACATCAGATACGTGGAGAGGGGGCAGCCTGTAACAGGGGTTACACAGATACATGGAGAGGGGCAGCCTGTAACAGGGGTTACACAGATACATCAGATACATGGAGAGGGGCAGCCTGTAACAGGGGTTACACAGATACATCAGATACGTGGAGAGGGGCAGCCTGTAACAGGGGTTACACAGATACATCAGCTACATGGAGAGGGGTAGCCTGTAACAGGGGTTACACAGATACGTGGAGAGGGGGCAGCCTGTAACAGGGGTTACACAGATACATCAGATACGTGGAGAGGGGGCAGCCTGTAACAGGGGTTACACAGATACGTGGAGAGGGGCAGCCTGTAACAGGGGTTACACAGATACATCAGATACGCGGAGAGGGGCAGCCTGTAACAGGGGTTACACAGATACATCAGATACGTGGAGAGGGGGCAGCCTGTAACAGGGGTTACACAGATACATCAGATACATGGAGAGGGGCAGCCTGTAACAGGGGTTACACAGATACATGGAGAGGGGCAGCCTGTAACAGGGGTTACACAGATACATCAGATACATGGAGAGGGGCAGCCTGTAACAGGGGTTACACAGATACATCAGATACATGGAGAGGGGCAGCCTGTAACAGGGGTTACACAGATACGTGGAGAGGGGCAGCCTGTAACAGGGGTTACACAGATACGTGGAGAGGGGCAGCCTGTAACAGGGGTTACACAGATACGTGGAGAGGGGCAGCCTGTAACAGGGGTTACACAGATACATCAGATACATGGAGAGGGGCAGCCTGTAACAGGGGTTACACAGATACGTGGAGAGGGGCAGCCTGTAACAGGGGTTACACAGATACGTGGAGAGGGGCAGCCTGTAACAGGGGTTACACAGATACATGGAGGGGGGCAGCCTGTAACAGGGGTTACACAGATACGTGGAGGGGGGCAGCCTGTAACAGGGGTTACACAGATACGTGGAGAGGGGCAACCTGTAACAGGGGTTACACAGATACGTGGGGAGGGGCAGCCTGTAACAGAGGTTACACAGATACGTGGAGAGGGGCAGCCTGTAACAGGGGTTACACAGATACATGGTGGGGGGCAGCCTGTAACAGGGGTTACACAGATACGTGGGGAGGGGCAGCCTGTAACAGAGGTTACACAGATACGTGGAGAGGGGCAGCCTGTAACAGGGGTTACACAGATACATGGAGGGGGGCAGCCTGTAACAGGGGTTACACAGATACGTGGAGGGGGGCAGCCTGTAACAGGGGTTACACAGATACGTGGAGAGGGGCAACCTGTAACAGGGGTTACACAGATACGTGGGGAGGGGCAGCCTGTAACAGGGGTTACACAGATACATCAGATACATGGAGAGGGGCAGCCTGTAACAGGGGTTACACAGATACATGGAGAGGGGGCAGCCTGTAACAGGGGTTACACAGATACATCAGATACGTGGAGAGGGGGCAGCCTGTAACAGGGGTTACACAGATACATCAGATACGTGGAGAGGGGGCAGCCTGTAACAGGGGTTACACAGATACATCAGATACATGGAGAGGGGCAGCCTGTAACAGGGGTTACACAGATACATGGAGAGGGGCAGCCTGTAACAGGGGTTACACAGATACATCAGATACATGGAGAGGGGCAGCCTGTAACAGGGGTTACACAGATACGTGGAGAGGGGCAGCCTGTAACAGGGGTTACACAGATACGTGGAGAGGGGCAGCCTGTAACAGGGGTTACACAGATACGTGGAGAGGGGCAGCCTGTAACAGGGGTTACACAGATACTTGGAGGGGGGCAGCCTGTAACAGGGGTTACACAGATACGTGGAGGGGGGCAGCCTGTAACAGGGGTTACACAGATACGTGGAGAGGGGCAACCTGTAACAGGGGTTACACAGATACGTGGGGAGGGGCAGCCTGTAACAGAGGTTACACAGATACGTGGAGAGGGGCAGCCTGTAACAGGGGTTACACAGATACATCAGATACATGGAGAGGGGCAGCCTGTAACAGGGGTTACACAGATACATGGAGAGGGGCAGCCTGTAACAGGGGTTACACAGATACGTGGAGAGGGGCAGCCTGTAACAGGGGTTACACAGATACATGGAGAGGGGCAGCCTGTAACAGGTGTTACACAGATACGTGGAGAGGGGCAGCCTGTAACAGGGGTTACACAGATACATCAGATACATGGAGAGGGGCAGCCTGTAACAGGGGTTACACAGATACGTGGAGAGGGGCAGCCTGTAACAGGGGTTACACAGATACGTGGAGAGGGGCAGCCTGTAACAGGGGTTACACAGATACATCAGATACATGGAGAGGGGCAGCCTGTAACAGGGGTTACACAGATACATGGAGAGGGGCAGCCTGTAACAGGGGTTACACAGATACGTGGAGAGGGGCAGCCTGTAACAGGGGTTACACAGATACGTGGAGAGGGGCAGCCTGTAACAGGGGTTACACAGATACGTGGGGAGGGGCACCCTGTAATAGAGGTTACACAGATACGTGGAGAGGGGCAGCCTGTAACAGGGGTTACACAGATACATCAGATACATGGAGAGGGGCAGCCTGTAACAGGGGTTACACAGATACATCAGATACATGGAGAGGGGCAGCCTGTAACAGGGGTTACACAGATACGTGGAGAGGGGCAGCCTGTAACAGGGGTTACACAGATACATCAGATACATGGAGAGGGGCAGCCTGTAACAGGGGTTACACAGATACATGGAGAGGGGCAGCCTGTAACAGGGGTTACACAGATACGTGGAGAGGGGCAGCCTGTAACAGGGGTTACACAGATACGTGGAGAGGGGCAGCCTGTAACAGGGGTTACACAGATACGTGGAGAGGGGCAGCCTGTAACAGGGGTTACACAGATACGTGGAGAGGGGCAGCCTGTAACAGGAGTTACACAGATAGGTGGAGGGGGGCAGCCTGTAACAGGGGTTACACAGATACGTGGAGAGGGGCAGCCTGTAACAGGGGTTACACAGATACGTGGGGGGGCAGCCTGTAACAGGGGTTACACAGATACGTGGGGGGCAGCCTGTAACAGGGGTTACACAGATACGTGGAGAGGGGCAGCCTGTAACAGAGGTTACACAGATACGTGGAGAGGGCAGCCTGTAACAGGGGTTACACAGATACGTGGGGGGGGGGCAGCCTGTAACAGGGGTTACAGATACGTGGAGGGGGGGGCAGCCTGTAACAGGGGTTACACAGATACGTGGAGAGGGGCAGCCTGTAACAGGGGTTACACAGATACGTGGAGAGGGGCAGCCTGTAACAGGGGTTACACAGATACGTGGAGAGGGGCAGCCTGTAACAGGGGTTACACAGATACGTGGAGAGGGGCAGCCTGTAACAGGGGTTACAGCTTGCTTCTCCGTGTCGTACTGCCCTGGCTTGTGTATGTAGACAGCTGGGACCCAACACCCATGATTGACCCCGACCGACAGAGTCTCCAAAATCTGAAATGTTTTTGAGCACTGACAGTGACACCACGAATGGAAAATTCCACAAGACGCTGGGGAGTTTCAGGCCTCTGCACACAGTTCTGAGAGGTGCCCCCCCCCCCACCCCCGTTCACGTACCCTGTTGAAGTGCCTGATTATGATTGACAGGCTTGTTAAGATCACTACTGACGAAAATCTAACCCACCAAATGGCCGTACGGGTACAGACTGTGCGTGCCACGCTGGGGTTGCCGAATGGTCACTGGCTGTCCACCCCAGTGGCCGAAGCTGACCACTCTGATGGTTCAAACCACATTGTTGTTTCATGCACAAATTTATTGAAAATATTATATCAAACTACCTACAGGTGTATGCAAGCTGCACGTGAATTGTAAATCAATTTTGTGTTTACACTGAAGAATCACAGAAAAATACAGCACAGAAACAGGCCCTTCAGCCCATCTAGTCCATGCCAAACCGTTTATTCTGCCTACTCCCATCGACCTACACCGGGATCATACCCCTCCCATCCACGTGCCTATTCAAACTTCTTGTTGAAATTGAGCTCGAATGCTGGAGGCTCGTTCCACCCTCTGAGTGAAGAAGTTTCCCCTCGTGTCCCCCTTAAACTTCTCACCTTTCACCCTCAACCCATGACCTCTGGCTGACGTTCCCCCCCCCAGCCTGGCTGCATTGAGTTGGTGCTTCAGTCCCCACCTCCTCAATCACATTGATCCAAATATTCCACAATCTGAGATCCAAAGTACGCCTGGTGCCAAACATTCAATCGGTAATTTCCACAGCCCTTCCCGTCCCATAAACATCCCCCCCACCACAAAAAAAACCAGTTCACACGCTCCAAACCTGCGGTTACAAAATTCCCTTTTAATTCTCGGCACCAGGCACCCTTCCTCCTTCCCGGCAGCGGACGACCCCTCCCCACCCGCCCCGCACTGACTGCTGTCACTCCGGTGGGGTCCGGACGATGCGGCGGGGGCCCCCGCGGGAGCGGGAGGGGCCCGGCGGCTTGTCGAAGGTGGGGCGGGGGGGCGTGCTTTGGGGGGTGAAGCTGGTCCTGGAGGTAGTCGGCCGTCAACTCAGAGCCTGCGTCGATTTCCACCTGGGAAGCAAGTGGGGAAAAGAGTGAGAGAGTGAGAGAGCGATCGAGGGGGAGCGATCGAGGGGGAGCGATCGAGGGGGAGCGATCGAGGGGGAGCGATCGAGGGGGAGCGATCGAGGGGGAGCGATCGAGGGGGAGCGATCGAGGGGGAGCGATCGAGGGGAGCGATCGAGGGGGAGCGATCGAGGGGGAGCGATCGAGGGGGAGCGATCGAGGGGGAGCGATCGAGGGGGAGCGATCGAGGGGGAGCGATCGAGGGGGAGCGATCGAGGGGGAGCGATCGAGGGGGAGCGATCGAGGGGGAGCGATCGAGGGGGAGCGATCGAGGGGGGAGCGATCGAGGGGGAGCGATCGAGGGGAGCGAGGGAGCGATCGAGGGGGAGCGATCGAGGGGGAGCGATCGAGGGGGAGCGATCGAGGGGGAGCGATCGAGGGGAGCGATCGAGGGGGAAGCGATCGAGGGGGAGCGATCGAGGGGGAGCGATCGAGGGGGAGCGATCGAGGGGGAGCGATCGAGGGGGAGCGATCGAGAGGGAGCGATCGAGGGGGAGCGATCGAGAGGGAGCGATCGAGAGGGAGCGATCGAGAGAGAGAGAGGACGCTGTGGTTAAAACTGCTTTCAAGAGGTTCAATGGAGAGCACATGATCAGCAGCTCCACACTCAGTGGCCATTATATTAGCTACACCTGTAAATTAGCTAATAGTGCATAAAAGCACGCAGACACGGTCAAGAGGTTCAGTGGTTGATCAGACCAAACATCAGAATCGGGAAGAAACATGACATAAGTGGCTTTGACCGGGGAAATACTGTTGGTGCCAGACGGGGAGGTTTGAGAATCTGACAAACTGCTGATCTCCTGGGATTTTCACACACGACAGTCTGGACTTCACAGAAAATTGAGCGAAAAACAAAAACCATCCACTCTAAGGAGTTCTGGGGCAAAAATCTCTCGTTAGTGAGAGAGGTCAGAGGAGAATGGCCAGACCAGTTCAAGTTGACAGTAACTCAAATAAGCACACATTACAACAGTTGTGTGCAGAACAGCATCTCTGAACGCACACACATCGAACCTTAAAGTGGATGGGCGACAGCAGCAGAAGACAGCCGGGTTCCACTCCTCGGTAACGACTTCCTCTCAGAGGGAGATCTGTACACTGACCGGTGTCTCTCAGTCCCTCTCTCTCAGAGGGAGATCTGTACACTGACCGGTGTCTCTTAGTCCTCTCTCTCAGGGAGAGATCTGTACACTGACTGGTGTCTCTCAGTCCCTCTCTCAGGGGGAGATCTGTACACTGACCAGTGTCTCTCAGTCTCTCTCTCAGGGGGAGATCTGTACATTGACCGGTGTCTCTCAGAGGGAGATCTGTACACTGACCAGTGTCTCTCAGTCTCTCTCTCAGGGGGAGATCTGTACATTGACCGGTGTCTCTCAGAGGGAGATCTGTACACTGACCGGTGTCTCTCAGTCTCTCTCTCAGGGGGAAATCTGTACACTGACCGGTGTCTCTCAGTCTCTCTCTCAGGGGGAGATCTGTACACTGACCGGTGTCTCTCAGTCTCTCTCTCAGGGGGAGATCTGTACACTGACCAGTGTCTCTCAGTCTCTCTCTCAGGGGGAGATCTGTACATTGACCGGTGTCTCTCAGAGGGAGATCTGTACACTGACCAGTGTCTCTCAGTCTCTCTCTCAGGGGGAGATCTGTACATTGACCGGTGTCTCTCAGTGTCTCTCTCAGGGGGAAATCTGTACACTGACCGGTGTCTCTCAGTCTCTCTCTCAGGGGGAGATCTGTACACTGACCGGTGTCTCTCAGAGGGAGATCTGTACACTGACCGGTGTCTCTCAGTCCCTCTCTCTCAGAGGGAGATCTGTACACTGACCGGTGTCTCTTAGTCCCTCTCTCTCAGGGAGAGATCTGTACACTGACTGGTGTCTCTCAGTCCCTCTCTCAGGGGAGATCTGTACACTGACCAGTGTCTCTCAGTCTCTCTCTCAGGGGGAGATCTGTACATTGACCGCGTGTCTCTCAGAGGGAGATCTGTACACTGACCAGTGTCTCTCAGTCTCTCTCTCAGGGGGAGATCTGTACATTGACCGGTGTCTCTCAGAGGGAGATCTGTACACTGACCGGTGTCTCTCAGTCTCTCTCTCAGGGGGAAATCTGTACACTGACCGGTGTCTCTCAGTCTCTCTCTCAGAGGGAGATCTGTACACTGACCAGTGTCTCTCAGTCCCTCTCTCTCAGGGGGAGATCTGTACACTGACTGTTGTCTCTCAGTCCATCTCTCTCAGGGGGAGATCTGTACACTGACCGGTGTCTCTCAGTCCCTCTCTCTGAGGGGGAGATCTGTACACTGACCGGTGTCTCTCAGTCCCTCTCTCTCAGGGGGAGATCTGTACACTGACCGGTGTCTCTCAGTCCCTCTCTCTCAGGGGGAGATCTGTACACTGACCGGTGTCTCTCAGTCCCTCTCTCTCAGGGGGAGATCTGTACACTGACCGGTGTCTCTCAGGCCCTCTCTCTCCGGGGAGATCTGTACACTGACCGGTGTCTCTCAGTCCCTCTCTCTCAGGGGGAGATCTGTACACTGACCGGTGTCTCTCAGTCCCTCTCTCTCAGGGGGAGATCTGTACACTGACCGGTGTCTCTCAGGGGGAGATCTGTACACTGACCGGTGTCTCTCAGTTCCTCTCTCTCAGAGGGAGATCTGTGCACTGACCCATGTCTCTCTGTCCCTCTCTCTCAGGGGGAGATTTGTACACTGTCCGGTGTCTCTCAGTCCCTCTCTCTCAGGGAGAGATCTGTACACTGATTGGTGTCTCTCAGTCCCTCTCTTTCAGAGGGAGATCTGTACACTGACCCACGTCTCTCAGTCCCTCTCTCTCAGAGGGAGATCTGTACACTGACCGGTGTCTCTCAGGCCCTCTCTCTCTGAGGGAGATCTGTACACTGACCGGTGTCTCTCAGTCCCTCTCTCTCAGGGGGAAATCTGTACACTGACCGGTGTCTCACGGTCCCTCTCTGGGGGATATCTGTACACTGAAGTGGTCTCTCAGTCCCTCTCTCTGAGAGGGAGATCTGTACACTGACCGTTGTCTCTCAGTCCCTCTCAGGGGGAGATCTGTACACTGACCGGTGTCTCTCTCTCAGGGGAGATCTGTACATTGACCGGTGTCTCTCAGTCTCTCTCTCAGGGGGAAATCTGTACACTGACCGGTGTCTCTCAGTCTCTCTCTCAGGGGGAAATCTGTACACCGTCCGGTGTCTCTCAGTCTCTCTCTCAGAGGGAGATCTGTACACTGACCAGTGTCTCTCAGTCCCTCTCTCTCAGGGAGAGATCTGTACACTGATTGGTGTCTCTCAGTCCCTCTCTCTCAGTGGAGATCTGTACACTGACCCACGTCTCAGTCCCTCTCTCTCAGAGGGAGATCTGTACACTGACCAAGATCTCTCATTCCCTCTCTCTCAGGGGGAGATCGGTACACTGATTGGTGTCTCACAGTCCCTCTCTGGGGGAGATCGGTACACTGATTGGTGTCTCACAGTCCCTCTCTGGGGGAGATCTATACACTGTCCGGTGTCTCTCAGGGGGAGATCTGTACACTGAAGTGGTCTCTCAGTCGCTCTCTCTCAGAGGGAAATCTGTACACTGACCCGTGTCTCTCAGTCCCTCTCTCTCAGAGGGAGATCTGTACACTGACCGTAGTCTCTCAGTCCCTCTCTCTCTCAGGGGGAGATCTGTACACTGACCGGTGTCTCTCAGTCCCTCTCTCAGAGGGAGATCTGTACACTGACCTTTGTCTCTCAACCCCGCTCTCTCTGAGTGAGATCTGTACACTGACCGGTGTCTCTCAGTCTCTCTCTCAGAGGGAGATCTGTACATTGACCGGTGTCACAGTTCCTCTCTCTCAGAGGGAGATCTGTACACTGACCGGTGTCTCTCAGTCTCTCTCTCAGGGGGAAATCTGTACACTGACCGGTGTCTCTCAGTCTCTCTCTCAGAGGGAGATCTGTACACTGACCAGTGTCTCTCAGTCCCTCTCTCTCAGGGGGAGATCTGTACACTGACTGTTGTCTCTCAGTCCATCTCTCTCAGGGGGAGATCTGTACACTGACCGGTGTCTCTCAGTCCCTCTCTCTGAGGGGGAGATCTGTACACTGACCGGTGTCTCTCAGTCCCTCTCTCTCAGGGGGAGATCTGTACACTGACCGGTGTCTCTCAGTCCCTCTCTCTCAGGGGGAGATCTGTACACTGACCGGTGTCTCTCAGCCTCTCTCTCAGGGGGAGATCTGTACACTGACCGGTGTCTCTCAGGCCCTCTCTCTCCGGGGAGATCTGTACACTGACCGGTGTCTCTCAGTCCCTCTCTCTCAGGGGGAGATCTGTACACTGACCGGTGTCTCTCAGTCCCTCTCTCTCAGGGGGAGATCTGTACACTGACCGGTGTCTCTCAGGGGGAGATCTGTACACTGACCGGTGTCTCTCAGTTCCTCTCTCTCAGAGGGAGATCTGTGCACTGACCCATGTCTCTCTGTCCCTCTCTCTCAGGGGGAGATTTGTACACTGTCCGGTGTCTCTCAGTCCCTCTCTCTCAGGGAGAGATCTGTACACTGATTGGTGTCTCTCAGTCCCTCTCTTTCAGAGGGAGATCTGTACACTGACCCACGTCTCTCAGTCCCTCTCTCTCAGAGGGAGATCTGTACACTGACCGGTGTCTCTCAGGCCCTCTCTCTCTGAGGGAGATCTGTACACTGACCGGTGTCTCTCAGTCCCTCTCTCTCAGGGGGAAATCTGTACACTGACCGGTGTCTCACGGTCCCTCTCTGGGGGATATCTGTACACTGAAGTGGTCTCTCAGTCCCTCTCTCTGAGAGGGAGATCTGTACACTGACCGTTGTCTCTCAGTCCCTCTCTCAGGGGGAGATCTGTACACTGACCGGTGTCTCTCTCTCAGGGGGAGATCTGTACATTGACCGGTGTCTCTCAGTCTCTCTCTCAGGGGGAAATCTGTACACTGACCGGTGTCTCTCAGTCTCTCTCTCAGGGGGAAATCTGTACACCGTCCGGTGTCTCTCAGTCTCTCTCTCAGAGGGAGATCTGTACACTGACCAGTGTCTCTCAGTCCCTCTCTCTCAGAGGGAGATCTGTACACTGACCAAGATCTCTCATTCCCTCTCTCTCAGGGGGAGATCGGTACACTGATTGGTGTCTCACAGTCCCCTCTCTGGGGGAGATCGGTACACTGATTGGTGTCTCACAGTCCCTCTCTGGGGGAGATCTATACACTGTCCGGTGTCTCTCAGGGGGAGATCTGTACACTGAAGTGGTCTCTCAGTCGCTCTCTCTCAGAGGGAAATCTGTACACTGACCCGTGTCTCTCAGTCCCTCTCTCTCAGAGGGAGATCTGTACACTGACCGTAGTCTCTCAGTCCCTCTCTCTCTGGGGAGATCTGTACACTGACCGGTGTCTCTCAGTCCCTCTCTCAGAGGGAGATCTGTACACTGACCTTTGTCTCTCAACCCCGCTCTCTCTGAGTGAGATCTGTACACTGACCGGTGTCTCTCAGTCTCTCTCTCAGAGGGAGATCTGTACATTGACCGGTGTCACAGTTCCTCTCTCTCAGAGGGAGATCTGTACACTGACCCGTGTCTCTCAGTCCCTCTCTCTCAGGGTGAGATCTGTACACTGACCGGTGTCTCTCAGTCCCTCTCTCTCAGGGGGAGATCTGTACACTGACCGGTGTCTCTCAGTCTCTCTCTCTCAGAGGGAGATCTGTACACTGACCGGTGTCTCTCAGTCCCTCTCTCTCAGGGGGAGATCTGTACACTGACCGGTGTCTCTCAATCCCTCTCTCTCAGAGGGAGATCTGTACACTGACCGGTGTCTCTCAGTCCCTCTCTCTCAGGAGGAGATCTGTACACTGACCGGTGTCTCTCAGTCCCTCTCTCTCTGAGGGAGATCTGTACACTGACCTGTGCCTCTCAGTCCCTCTCTCTCAGAGGGAGATCTGTACACTGACCGGTGTCTCTCAGTCCCTCTCTCTCAGGGGGAGATCTGTAACTGACCGGTGTCTCAGGGTTATATCTATGCATTGAAGATTAACTTTCATTGCTGCATGCCTGAGGAATTTACTGTGGGGTGTTGATCAGGTCACGACATGGAGCACAACACGAACGTTCTGCACACTGGGAGTTGAACCCTGTCTTTGGACATTGGTTCTGTCCGCTTTCTTGTTTTCTAGCTAATGGTCAGGAGGCGAATGTCAAGGTTGTAAAACATATACATACTTTGATAATAAATGTACTTTGACCTTTAAATAATTAATTATATATGAAGTGAGGGGTTAACATAAACTGAGTGTATTCTCAATGTCAGCAGCATAACAGGGTTACAGAAAGTGGATGAGAGTGTCTGCAATGTTGTGTGGTGACAGAGGGGACTGGCTAACGACAATGGTTGACACAACCACCGGTACGTACTCGGACTGCGGGAGGAAACCCACGCGGTCACGGGGAGAACGTGCAAACTCCTCACAGACAGTGACAGGAACTGAACCGTCGCTGGTTCTGTAAATCGTTGTGCTCCTGACTGTACGCACCTCGACAATAAATTTAGTTTCAACTTTAAACTTTGATCAGACTAACTTGATCAGGATTAATGAGAACACAAGGGGGGACGTCTTCACTCAAACTCGCGCCACTGGAATCGGTGGATGGCAGAAAGATCTTCAAGCAGGCGTGAAGTTTTGCTGGGCAGATAATGCGGTGTAGGCAGATTTCCCGTGGGCTCCTCCCCTCCCCATGGTCTCGACCCGCTGCCCTCACCTTCTTTGCGATTTCCAGCCCCATCTGTTGCTCCACGCTGGCGATGAACGGAGCCTTGCAGCTAGAATACAGCATCCGCTCCTTGATGGTGCAATTGCTGCCCGGCATCGAGTAGATAAACACTGCAGAGAGAGAAATATTACAGAGTCACGTTCAACACACCCCACAGATACCGTCCATCCAACACAAAGTGAGGCGCCTTCCACACCGTCCCATCACACACTCCCGGGGTCAGACACAGAGTGAATCTCCCTCCAGACCGTCCCATCACACACTCCCGGGGTCAGACACAGAGTGAATCTCCCTCTACACTGTCCCATCACACACTCCCGGGGTCAGACACAGAGTGAATCTCCCTCCACAACCGTCCCTTCACACACTCCCGGGGTCAGACACAGAGTGAATCTCCCTCTACACCGTCCCATCACACACTCCCGGGGTCAGACACAGAGTGAATCTCCCTGCTCACCGTCCCATCACACATTTCAGGGCATACGTTGGGTGAATAAAGAATTATCAAAGTTTGTATGTGTTAGCATATCGAACCTGCAGGAATGTATGGGAGAGAATGTCAGAGGTCGGGTTTGATTTACAGACAGAGGGCGGACGTGCTGCTGGGGAGGCGATGGAGAGCAGAAACGACGAGGGCACGTGAGAGACTCTGAGACAGGCAGATAGATGGAGGGGTGCGTCAGCTGGAAGGGTTAAATTGATTTGGGAGTATACTAAATGATCAGCACAACATTGTGGACCAAAGTGCACTGTCAAGGTTGTTAAAGTTCTAAAGTTTCCTGTAAGCGCCATCGTGGGTGATGAAGTTTGGCTCACTGGCCTTCATCGGTCCGGGCACTGAGTGTGTGTTATAGTGCAGTCCATGAGCCGGCGTTTGGAATTAACACCACTATCGTATCTGTGTGTACCGTACCACCCCCGGACGCTGTTTCCCGCCACCCCGCAGAACTCCTCAGAGGCAGCAAACTCGTTACAGCCACTCACCCAGCGAATCGAGGGTCTGGCCCTCGTGCGAATGCGTGTACAGGAAAAAATGCCAGCGGGGGGAGTCGGCGGGAACCTGGCTGGGCAAATCCTCCAGCCCGATCGTCCGCTCGCTGACCAATGTGATCACTTCCTGCTCCGTGTCAAGCCTCTGCAGAAGGGCGAGAAGGGAGAGCGATGTTAGGGAGGAGGAAGGGAGAGCACTGGGATCCGAATGCAGGAACCTGGGACGACCTGTAGCATTCATACGAGGCCTGATTTGAGATTGTCAGCCGTTCTGGTCACCTACCTACAGGAAAGACATCAAGAGGGACAGAGAAAATTTACGAGGCTGTTGCCGGGTCTGAGGTATAGGGAAAGGTTGAATGTGTTCGGTCTTCGCTCCCTGAAGCGCTGGGCAGTGGGACAGACAAGGGCTCTGTGTAACCGCTGGACCAGAACCAGCCATCGCCATCCGGGATCCAATTCCCGCTGCCAACTTTCAGGAGTTTGCACGTTCCCATGACCGCATGGGGTTTCCGACAACGAGGGCGCGCAGGGAGGAGGGCCAGTGGGGGGGGGATAGGAGGAGGGCCAGTGGGGGGGGGTAGGAGGAGGGCCAGTGGGGGGGGGGTAGGAGGAGGGCCAGTGGGGGGGGGGTAGGAGGAGGGCCAGTGGGGGGGGGTAGGAGGAGGGCCAGTGGGGGGGGGGATAGGAGGAGGGCCAGTGGGGGGGGGATAGGAGGAGGGCCAGTGGGGGGGGGATAGGAGGAGGGCCAGTGGGGGGGGATAGGAGGAGGGCCAGTGGGGGGGGATAGGAGGAGGGCCAGTGGGGGGGGGGGATAGGAGGAGGGCCAGTGGGGGGGGGATAGGAGGAGGGCCAGTGGGGGGGGATAGGAGGAGGGCCAGTGGGGGGGATAGGAGGAGGGCCAGTGGGGGGGATAGGAGGAGGGCCAGTGGGGGGGATAGGAGGAGGGCCAGTGGGGGGATAGGAGGAGGGCCAGTGGGGGGATAGGAGGAGGGCCAGTGGGGGGGATAGGAGGAGGGCCAGTGGGGGGGATAGGAGGAGGGCCAGTGGGGGGGATAGGAGGAGGGCCAGTGGGGGGGATAGGAGGAGGGCCAGTGGGGGGGATAGGAGGAGGGCCAGTGGGGGGGATAGGAGGAGGGCCAGTGGGGGGGATAGGAGGAGGGCCAGTGGGGGGGATAGGAGGAGGGCCAGTGGGGGGGATAGGAGGAGGGCCAGTGGGGGGGATAGGAGGAGGGCCAGTGGGGGGGATAGGAGGAGGGCCAGTGGGGGGGGATAGGAGGAGGGCCAGTGGGGGGGGATAGGAGGAGGGCCAGTGGGGGGGGATAGGAGGAGGGCCAGTGGGGGGGATAGGAGGAGGGCCAGTGGGGGGGATAGGAGGAGGGCCAGTGGGGGGGATAGGAGGAGGGCCAGTGGGGGGGATAGGAGGAGGGCCAGTGGGGGGGATAGGAGGAGGGCCAGTGGGGGGGATAGGAGGAGGGCCAGTGGGGGGGATAGGAGGAGGGCCAGTGGGGGGGATAGGAGGAGGGCCAGTGGGGGGGATAGGAGGAGGGCCAGTGGGGGGGATAGGAGGAGGGCCAGTGGGGGGGATAGGAGGAGGGCCAGTGGGGGGGATAGGAGGAGGGCCAGTGGGGGGGATAGGAGGAGGGCCAGTGGGGGGATAGGAGGAGGGCCAGTGGGGGGGATAGGAGGAGGGCCAGTGGGGGGGATAGGAGGAGGGCCAGTGGGGGGGATAGGAGGAGGGCCAGTGGGGGGGATAGGAGGAGGGCCAGTGGGGGGGGATAGGAGGAGGGCCAGTGGGGGGGATAGGAGGAGGGCCAGTGGGGGGGATAGGAGGAGGGCCAGTGGGGGGGATAGGAGGAGGGCCAGTGGGGGGGATAGGAGGAGGGCCAGTGGGGGGGATAGGAGGAGGGCCAGTGGGGGGGATAGGAGGAGGGCCAGTGGGGGGGATAGGAGGAGGGCCAGTGGGGGGGGATAGGAGGAGGGCCAGTGGGGGGGATAGGAGGAGGGCCAGTGGGGGGGATAGGAGGAGGGCCAGTGGGGGGGATAGGAGGAGGGCCAGTGGGGGGGGGATAGGAGGAGGGCCAGTGGGGGGGATAGGAGGAGGGCCAGTGGGGGGGATAGGAGGAGGGCCAGTGGGGGGGATAGGAGGAGGGCCAGTGGGGGGGATAGGAGGAGGGCCAGTGGGGGGGATAGGAGGAGGGCCAGTGGGGGGGATAGGAGGAGGGCCAGTGGGGGGGGGATAGGAGGAGGGCCAGTGGGGGGGATAGGAGGAGGGCCAGTGGGGGGGATAGGAGGAGGGCCAGTGGGGGGGATAGGAGGAGGGCCAGTGGGGGGGATAGGAGGAGGGCCAGTGGGGGGGATAGGAGGAGGGCCAGTGGGGGGGATAGGAGGAGGGCCAGTGGGGGGGATAGGAGGAGGGCCAGTGGGGGGATAGGAGGAGGGCCAGTGGGGGGGATAGGAGGAGGGCCAGTGGGGGGGATAGGAGGAGGGCCAGTGGGGGGGATAGGAGGAGGGCCAGTGGGGGGGATAGGAGGAGGGCCAGTGGGGGGGATAGGAGGAGGGCCAGTGGGGGGGATAGGAGGAGGGCCAGTGGGGGGGATAGGAGGAGGGCCAGTGGGGGGGATAGGAGGAGGGCCAGTGGGGGGGATAGGAGGAGGGCCAGTGGGGGGGATAGGAGGAGGGCCAGTGGGGGGGATAGGAGGAGGGCCAGTGGGGGGATAGGAGGAGGGCCAGTGGGGGGGATAGGAGGAGGGCCAGTGGGGGGGATAGGAGGAGGGCCAGTGGGGGGGATAGGAGGAGGGCCAGTGGGGGGGATAGGAGGAGGGCCAGTGGGGGGGATAGGAGGAGGGCCAGTGGGGGGGATAGGAGGAGGGCCAGTGGGGGGGATAGGAGGAGGGCCAGTGGGGGGGATAGGAGGAGGGCCAGTGGGGGGGATAGGAGGAGGGCCAGTGGGGGGGATAGGAGGAGGGCCAGTGGGGGGGGGGATAGGAGGAGGGCCAGTGGGGGGGGATAGGAGGAGGGCCAGTGGGGGGGGATAGGAGGAGGGCCAGTGGGGGGGGATAGGAGGAGGGCCAGTGGGGGGGGATAGGAGGAGGGCCAGTGGGGGGGATAGGAGGAGGGCCAGTGGGGGGGGATAGGAGGAGGGCCAGTGGGGGGGGATAGGAGGAGGGCCAGTGGGGGGGGATAGGAGGAGGGCCAGTGGGGGGGGGATAGGAGGAGGGCCAGTGGGGGGGGATAGGAGGAGGGCCAGTGGGGGGGGATAGGAGGAGGGCCAGTGGGGGGGGATAGGAGGAGGGCCAGTGGGGGGGGATAGGAGGAGGGCCAGTGGGGGGGGATAGGAGGAGGGCCAGTGGGGGGGGATAGGAGGAGGGCCAGTGGGGGGGGATAGGAGGAGGGCCAGTGGGGGGGGATAGGAGGAGGGCCAGTGGGGGGGGATAGGAGGAGGGCCAGTGGGGGGGGATAGGAGGAGGGCCAGTGGGGGGGGATAGGAGGAGGGCCAGTGGGGGGGGATAGGAGGAGGGCCAGTGGGGGGGGATAGGAGGAGGGCCAGTGGGGGGGATAGGAGGAGGGCCAGTGGGGGGGGATAGGAGGAGGGCCAGTGGGGGGGGATAGGAGGAGGGCCAGTGGGGGGGGATAGGAGGAGGGCCAGTGGGGGGGGATAGGAGGAGGGCCAGTGGGGGGGGATAGGAGGAGGGCCAGTGGGGGGGGATAGGAGGAGGGCCAGTGGGGGGGATAGGAGGAGGGCCAGTGGGGGGGATAGGAGGAGGGCCAGTGGGGGGGGATAGGAGGAGGGCCAGTGGGGGGGATAGGAGGAGGGCCAGTGGGGGGGGATAGGAGGAGGGCCAGTGGGGGGGGATAGGAGGAGGGCCAGTGGGGGGGGATAGGAGGAGGGCCAGTGGGGGGGGATAGGAGGAGGGCCAGTGGGGGGGATAGGAGGAGGGCCAGTGGGGGGGGATAGGAGGAGGGCCAGTGGGGGGGGATAGGAGGAGGGCCAGTGGGGGGGATAGGAGGAGGGCCAGTGGGGGGATAGGAGGAGGGCCAGTAGGGGGGGGATAGGAGGAGGGCCAGTGGGGGGGGATAGGAGGAGGGCCAGTGGGGGGGGGATAGGAGGAGGGCCAGTGGGGGGGGATAGGAGGAGGGCCAGTGGGGGGGGATAGGAGGAGGGCCAGTGGGGGGGGATAGGAGGAGGGCCAGTGGGGGGGGATAGGAGGAGGGCCAGTGGGGGGGGATAGGAGGAGGGCCAGTGGGGGGGGATAGGAGGAGGGCCAGTGGGGGGGGATAGGAGGAGGGCCAGTGGGGGGGGATAGGAGGAGGGCCAGTGGGGGGGGATAGGAGGAGGGCCAGTGGGGGGGATAGGAGGAGGGCCAGTGGGGGGGGATAGGAGGAGGGCCAGTGGGGGGGGATAGGAGGAGGGCCAGTGGGGGGGGATAGGAGGAGGGCCAGTGGGGGGGGATAGGAGGAGGGCCAGTGGGGGGGGATAGGAGGAGGGCCAGTGGGGGGGGATAGGAGGAGGGCCAGTGGGGGGGGATAGGAGGAGGGCCAGTGGGGGGGATAGGAGGAGGGCCAGTGGGGGGGGATAGGAGGAGGGCCAGTGGGGGGGGATAGGAGGAGGGCCAGTGGGGGGGGATAGGAGGAGGGCCAGTGGGGGGGATAGGAGGAGGGCCAGTGGGGGGGATAGGAGGAGGGCCAGTGGGGGGGGATAGGAGGAGGGCCAGTGGGGGGGGATAGGAGGAGGGCCAGTGGGGGGGGATAGGAGGAGGGCCAGTGGGGGGGGATAGGAGGAGGGCCAGTGGGGGGGGATAGGAGGAGGGCCAGTGGGGGGGGATAGGAGGAGGGCCAGTGGGGGGGATAGGAGGAGGGCCAGTGGGGGGGGATAGGAGGAGGGCCAGTGGGGGGGGATAGGAGGAGGGCCAGTGGGGGGGATAGGAGGAGGGCCAGTGGGGGGGGATAGGAGGAGGGCCAGTGGGGGGGATAGGAGGAGGGCCAGTGGGGGGGGATAGGAGGAGGGCCAGTGGGGGGGATAGGAGGAGGGCCAGTGGGGGGGGATAGGAGGAGGGCCAGTGGGGGGGATAGGAGGAGGGCCAGTGGGGGGGGATAGGAGGAGGGCCAGTGGGGGGGGATAGGAGGAGGGCCAGTGGGGGGGATAGGAGGAGGGCCAGTGGGGGGGATAGGAGGAGGGCCAGTGGGGGGGATAGGAGGAGGGCCAGTGGGGGGGATAGGAGGAGGGCCAGTGGGGGGGATAGGAGGAGGGCCAGTGGGGGGGATAGGAGGAGGGCCAGTGGGGGGGATAGGAGGAGGGCCAGTGGGGGGGATAGGAGGAGGGCCAGTGGGGGGGATAGGAGGAGGGCCAGTGGGGGGGATAGGAGGAGGGCCAGTGGGGGGGATAGGAGGAGGGCCAGTGGGGGGGATAGGAGGAGGGCCAGTGGGGGGGATAGGAGGAGGGCCAGTGGGGGGGATAGGAGGAGGGCCAGTGGGGGGGATAGGAGGAGGGCCAGTGGGGGGGATAGGAGGAGGGCCAGTGGGGGGGATAGGAGGAGGGCCAGTGGGGGGGATAGGAGGAGGGCCAGTGGGGGGGATAGGAGGAGGGCCAGTGGGGGGGATAGGAGGAGGGCCAGTGGGGGGGATAGGAGGAGGGCCAGTGGGGGGGATAGGAGGAGGGCCAGTGGGGGGGATAGGAGGAGGGCCAGTGGGGGGGATAGGAGGAGGGCCAGTGGGGGGGATAGGAGGAGGGCCAGTGGGGGGGATAGGAGGAGGGCCAGTGGGGGGGATAGGAGGAGGGCCAGTGGGGGGGATAGGAGGAGGGCCAGTGGGGGGGATAGGAGGAGGGCCAGTGGGGGGGATAGGAGGAGGGCCAGTGGGGGGGATAGGAGGAGGGCCAGTGGGGGGGATAGGAGGAGGGCCAGTGGGGGGGATAGGAGGAGGGCCAGTGGGGGGGATAGGAGGAGGGCCAGTGGGGGGGATAGGAGGAGGGCCAGTGGGGGGGATAGGAGGAGGGCCAGTGGGGGGGATAGGAGGAGGGCCAGTGGGGGGGATAGGAGGAGGGCCAGTGGGGGGGATAGGAGGAGGGCCAGTGGGGGGGATAGGAGGAGGGCCAGTGGGGGGGATAGGAGGAGGGCCAGTGGGGGGGATAGGAGGAGGGCCAGTGGGGGGGATAGGAGGAGGGCCAGTGGGGGGGATAGGAGGAGGGCCAGTGGGGGGGATAGGAGGAGGGCCAGTGGGGGGGATAGGAGGAGGGCCAGTGGGGGGGATAGGAGGAGGGCCAGTGGGGGGGATAGGAGGAGGGCCAGTGGGGGGGATAGGAGGAGGGCCAGTGGGGGGGATAGGAGGAGGGCCAGTGGGGGGGATAGGAGGAGGGCCAGTGGGGGGGATAGGAGGAGGGCCAGTGGGGGGGATAGGAGGAGGGCCAGTGGGGGGGATAGGAGGAGGGCCAGTGGGGGGGATAGGAGGAGGGCCAGTGGGGGGGATAGGAGGAGGGCCAGTGGGGGGGATAGGAGGAGGGCCAGTGGGGGGATAGGAGGAGGGCCAGTGGGGGGGATAGGAGGAGGGCCAGTGGGGGGGATAGGAGGAGGGCCAGTGGGGGGGATAGGAGGAGGGCCAGTGGGGGGGATAGGAGGAGGGCCAGTGGGGGGGATAGGAGGAGGGCCAGTGGGGGGGGATAGGAGGAGGGCCAGTGGGGGGGGATAGGAGGAGGGCCAGTGGGGGGGATAGGAGGAGGGCCAGTGGGGGGGGATAGGAGGAGGGCCAGTGGGGGGGGCGGGGGGGGGATAGGGGAGGAGGGGCCAGTGGGGGGGATAGGAGGAGGGCCAGTGGGGGGGGATAGGCGAGGAGGGCCAGTGGGGGGATAGGAGGAGGGCCAGTGGGGGGGATAGGAGGAGAGGAGAGGTGAACTGTATGAAGAGAATACAGGTCTTCACTCAGGAGTGTGGAACGAGCTGCCAGTGGAAATGGTGGACGCGAGCTGGATTGCAACTCTGAAGAGCAGTTTGGATGGGACCGGTAAGGGGGGGGGGGGGGGGGAGTGACAAGTCAATGTGACTCAGTCAGGGGGCCCAGC